>NW_026896838.1:0-106279 GCF_033153095.1 Gastrolobium bilobum | reverse complement strand
CGAAAATACCACCCAAGCAAGGATCTCTCTTCACAAATGAAGCTCCTTGAAGCCTCACAAGCCAAGCACAACACTCCTCAACAAGAATGCCACCAAACCAGAAAACACCTCAGCTCCCACAACCACCACAACTCAGAAAAGGTGCTCCTTTCACACTCACAATGACCACTCACACAAGGCTCAAGTGTTTGGAGGTGAAGAAACCAAGCAAGATTGACACTTGATCTCCAAAATGGTGAAGAAAGCTCAATGGAACAGTAGCAACTGACCAGCCACTCCAGCATTCACGTAGCAACAGAAAACCTAGGGCTTTGTGCCCTTAACAAGGGTATTTATAGCCACTTACCCAATAAAACACACAGTATTAACTTTAATTGCTACGCTTAGCATTTTAATCCCAAACTTTGGATTATGAAACTACATAATTTTCTAAGATTTATCATATTTTTCTTATAATTTTCTGAGCACTTTTCCGGTACGCGCTTTTCCAAGCCAGTACCGGTTTCCAGCACCAGTTCTCATTATCTGGACTTGAAACTCGTTTTACAAGTCCTACATATTATTCTAGTAATTATCATGCACTTACATTAATTTTCCGGGATACTTTTTCGGCACGCATTTATACCGACTAGCAGAACCGGTATCTGCACTTTTCTTCCGAAAAGCGACTTTCAGCATTATTTTCTTCACTAACTATAATTATTAAAGCCTCATAATAATTATTAGAGTCAATTATGGAATCATTTCCTATTTTCTCGTAATTTATTAATTAAATACCTTAATTAACGGTGCGGGTTCTTACATTCACCCCACCTTTTTACGATTTTGACCTCAAAATCAGAAACATACCTGGTCGAAACTCGGGGTACTGCCGGAGAAGCTCGTCCTCTCGCTCCCAAGTACACTCCTCAAGAGTCCTTCCGGTCCACTGCACCTTGACCATCGGAATGATCTTGCTCCTCAGCTGCTTCTCGCCACGATCGAGAATCTTTAGTGGTCCTACGGGAGTCTTTAAGTTCTCCCGAACTTCCACATCATCCGGTTGCACCACGTGCGAAGGGTCCTCTATGTACCTCCGAAGCTGAGACACGTGAAACACGTCGTGGATGTTGGCCAGGTTCGGAGGCAAGGCAAGCCGGTAGGCAACAGGTCCTACTCTACCAAGAATCTGGTATGGCCCAATAAAACGCGGGTGCAGCTTCCTCACTCCGAGTGCCCGTCCAACACCCGTGACAGGTGAAAGTCTCACAAACACGTGCTCACCCTCACTGAACTCCAGTGGTCGATGCTTGACATCGTAGTAGCTCTTCTGACGATTATGCGCCTGCTTCAGCTTTTCCCTGATCATCTGGATCTGCAGGGTGGTATCTTGGACAAAATCCAAGCCAAACAACTCACGATCCCCAACCTCCGACCAACAGGTAGGTGTACGACACCTCCTACCGTAGAGCGCCTCGTAGGGTGCCATGCCCAGGCTAGCATGGAAATTGTTGTTATACGAAAACTCCACCAAAGGAAGGTACCTATCCCATGCCGAGCCCTGCTCCAACGTGCAAGCCCGCAACATGTCCTCCAAGGTCTGGATAGTCCGCTCAGTCTGTCCATCAGTCTGAGGGTGATAGGCGGTACTCAATCTCAACTGCGTACCAAAAGCTTCCTGCAGCGCCTCCCAGAACCGAGATGTGAACTTCGGGTCCCTATCACTGATGATACTCACGGGCACCCCGTGAAGCCTCACAATCTCGCGAACATACAATCTGGCCAACTGCTCTGTAGTGAAGCTCACCTTCACTGGAAGAAAATGGGCAGACTTCGTCAGTCTGTCCACAATGACCCATATCGAGTCGCAGCCAACCTGAGTCTTCGGCAAACCCACAACGAAGTCCATGGAAATGCTCTCCCATTTCCACTCCGGAATCTCAAGAGGTTGAAGTTTTCCAGACGGCTTCTGGTGTTCAATCTTCACCTTCTGGCAAACCAAACACTTGGACACAAAGATAGCAACATCTTTCTTCATGCCCGGCCACCAGAAGTTCTTCTTCAAGTCTTGATACATCTTAGTAGCACCAGGGTGGATAGAAAACTGACCCTTATGGCCTTCTGTCATAACCTCTTCTGTCGACGGACCTCGAGGAACCACAATCCTTCGCTGGAACAAAAGCAATCCATCATCATTCCAAGACACACCGTCTTGGTTCTTCACATAATCCAGACACTCTCTCTGAACTTGTGCCTCTTTAATCTTTTCTAACAGCTCGTTGACGACATCCGATGCTTCCAACCCGAGAAGTAAACTCGCACACGGAGCGGTCACTGCCAAGTGGCGGAACTTCTCAACCACGTCGAAGTTACCAAGTAGCAAACTGGATGAACTACTGGATTTCCGACTCAAAGCATCGGCTACCACATTGGCCTTGCCAGGATGATACCTAAGCTCAAAGTCGTAGTCCTTTATGAACTCCATCCATCTCCTCTGCCTCATGTTCAACTCCTTCTGGTCGAACAGGTACTTCAAACTCTTGTGGTCACTGAACACCACAAACCTCAAACCAAAAAGATAATGCCTCCAAATCTTGAAAGCAAACACAATCGCAGCCAACTCCAAATCATGAGTCGGCTAGTTCTCCTCATGAGGCTTCAACTGCCTCGAAGCAAAACAACAGCTCTACCAGACTGCATCAGCACACAGCCCAGCCCCTTTCCAGAAGCATCACAGTAAAGCTCAAACTGCTCCTCAGGATCAGGAAGGATCAACACTGGTGAAGAAGTCAATCTCTCCTTCAACTCCTGGAAGCACGCCTCACACTCATGAGTCCACACAAATGGAGTCTCCTTTCGGGTAAGGCGAGTCAAAGGGAGAACCATCATGGAAAAACCCTTGATGAACCTCCGATAGTACCCTGCCAAACCTAAGAAGCTCCTCACCTCCGTAGCTGTCTTGGGTCTCTCCCAATCCAACACGTCCTCAATCTTGTTGGGATCCACTGCAACTCCATCTGCTGAAATCACATGCCCCAGAAACTTGACTGATTTGAGCCAAAACTCACACTTGGAAGGTTTAGCATAAAGCTTTTTCTCCTACAGCACTTGCAGAACTATCCTCAGATGCTCCACATGCTCCTCCTCAGTCTTGGAGTAGATCAGAATATCATCAATGAAGACAATCACAAACTGATCCAGATACGACTGGAAAATCCTGTTCATGTAATCCATGAACACTGCCAGCGCATTTGTGAGTCCAAACGGAATCACCAAATACTCAAAATGACCGTATCTCAAACGAAACGCGGTCTTCGGGACATCCTCCGGCTTCACCCGAATCTGATGGTATCCGGATCGGAGATCAATCTTGGAGTACACACAAGCACCCCTGAGCTGATCCAACAGATCATCAATCCGAGGAAGAGGATACTTGTTCTTGATTGTCACCTTGTTCAACTGCCTGTAGTCGGTGCACAATCGCATTGTCCCGTCCTTCTTCTTCACGAAGATGACCGGTGCTCCCCAAGGAGACACACTCGGTCTAATGAAATCTTTCGCCGAAAGATCCTCAATATGCTTCTTCAGCTCAGCCAACTCCGGTGGCGACATCCGATAAGGAGCTAAAGAAATCGGCCCCACACCGGGCAACAAGTCAATGGAGAACTCTATCTGCCGCTGTGGCGGAAACTCAGGAATCTCCTCAGGAAACACCTCAAGGAACTCCCCCACCACAGGAATGCCAGTGATATCCTCTTGTGTCCCACTCACCAAACCACCCAACATGACATAACCCAATGCCCCTGCTCGCAGCGCTCTCCTGGCCTGCAGCAGTGAAATGTATGGCGAGGAACTAGCTGTGGAATCACACGGAGACATCACCACGCGTTTTGCACAACAATCAATCAATGCACAGTTTCTAGACAACCAATCCATGCCCAGAATAATCTCAAGGTTGGCCATCGGCAACCCTATCAGATCTACCGAGAACTCACGCCCATCCCACTGAAACGCTACATCGCGATGTACAGTGGTAGAATCACAAATCTCTCTGGTGGCGGTAGTCACCCGCAACGGTGGAGAAAGCACAGCACTGGGCAACTCAAGCCCCAAAGCAATCGGGGTAGCAACAAACGAATGAGTAGCCCCAGAATCAAAGATAGCATCCACAAAAGAATCACCAATAGACACAGTACCTCTGACAAGGTTCGGAGCGCGGTCCGACTGCTGCCTATCTAGTGTATACACTCTCCCAGCAGAATGTGGCACTGCAGGTGCCGAAGAAGATGCCATCGGAACCATCTGCAAAGGAACTGCCTGAACAGCTGCAGTTCTCGCCGTCGACGACGGACAATCTCTAGAGAAGTGGCCCTCCTTGCCACACTTGAAGCACAGCAACTGCCCCGTAGCACAGCGTCCCACATGCTCCTTCCCACATCCCGAACATCTCGGAGTGGTAGGAAGCCTAGCAGAACTCCCCTGATGTGAAACAGCTCTCTTGAACTGACCAGGCGCCTGCCTAGTCGCTAACTGCTTTCCCTTGCCCTTATCAGCAAACCTCCTGTCCTTCCAAGAAGTAGGAGCAGGAGTGGAACCACCTGTTCCCTTGTTCTCCTCAACCTTGGCCCTCTTGGCCTTGCTTGCCACACAAACATCCTCGATGTCCTTACACTGCTGAACCAGTGTACCAAAGTCCCTCGAAGCAGCACCAGCAAGATGCTCAGCAATCACCTCACTAAGTCCCCTGCGGAACTTAGCTGCCAGAAACAAAGGAGTAGGAGGAACCATCCGGAAGTGTGCAAACTTCACTAGCTCATTAAACTTAGCCAGGTACTCATCAACAGACATCGAGCCCTGTACCAAACGATCAAACTCTCCCTGCTTCCTCTCCTGCGCATCATAGGGAAAGTATCGGCCCAGAAAGCACTCCTCAAAGAATGGCCACGTCATGACACGGCCCTGCCTCTCAAAAGCACGAGAGGTGTGCGTCCACCACTCATGGGCATCGCCCTCTAGCATGTAAGTCGAGAACATCAACTTCTGTGGGTCTGTACACTGCATGACCCGAAAAATCTTGTCCAGCGACTCTAGCCATCTCGCAGCAGCAATAGGATCCAAAGACCCCTCAAACACAGGTGGCTTATGCTTCCTGAAAGCATTCAGCCGGCGATCGATCACATCACGATCCTCAGCAATCCCCACAAGGGGCTCCCCCGTCTCAGCGGCATGAGTAGCACTGCCGATGTGACTATGGCTCTCCTCCTGAACACTAGGTGGAGGCGGTGGCGGTGGCGGTGGAGCCTGGCCAATAGCAGGACCAGCTCTCATCTCCTCCAACATGACTCTCATCATCGTCATGTTCGCCATCCTGTTCGCCTCGAGGACTTCCTCAGTGGTCCTCCGGTTCGCTTCACGAACCTCAGCTGCGGCTATCCGGTTTGCCTCGCGAACAGCTTCCATCATTGCCGCGTTGGCCACTCTAGCGGCCTCCTGATCGGCTAACCTAGCCGCCTGCATCTCAGCCAATGCAGTCAGGATAGGATCGGATTGATCCTCAGAAGTCTCTCGTGTTCTCCCGGACCTTACCATGACTCTGCACAAGTTACACAAATTATGAGTTGATCAGGCCCACGCAATGTGATCACATATACAGCATCATAATAAAATTCGACGGAGTAAACACAAAGACAGACACAACCAAGCAACCTAGCAATTGCAATACATACAGGCTTTTCCCTCGAACCATTGCTTTGATACCATAAATGTAACACCCCGTATATATCCGGTAATGTTATCATAATATCGTATTAAGCTGCGCTTAATTAAAATGCGGAATTACTTTTTCTTTTCAATTATGATGCCATTAACATTACCAACTTGCTTAATAATCAATTAATAAAACTTCGCCTGTATGTAATTGCAATAAAACAGCTAACTGGAATACCTCATAACATAGATAATATAAATGTGGCTCTAGTCACGGAACTACAACAACGTAGACCGGACCATCTAACAGTTTATACAACTCCAAACTACAAGTACTAACAGAAGGTGTCATGGACAATCCCCATGCTCACTCAAATAAGGCAACATGCCCAACCTCAGTCTCAACAACATCATATCATAAATAGCGGAAAACATAAACAGCATCCAAATCCAGTCATGCTAACAAATAAGCAGAAACAACAAAATCAGCTAAGCTCCGGCCTCCCGCCGCCTGAGGCATCAATACCCATACTACCTGATCCTGAAATAAGCATTCCCCAAACGTGGGGTAAGATCTCTAATCTAGAAATCTTAGTAAGTCAGTGAGTCCTCAAGGATCTTCCACACCAAGCTCACTTACATGTGCAATATAAGTTCAAAAGCAGTTTATCATTTATCATTTCTAAAACAATGCAATGCAGCAGATAATCATGCCATGTGTGTCAATACTAATCTACTGGCCAGAGACAGTGCAGGTATACGTCTATCACCTACACACCGTGCAAGTACCACTTGCATTCACCCCGGTACACCGTCTTGTATGGCGCTACATACTCAGGCTTCCCGTCAAGATGAAACAACACATGCATATTAAAAGCCATTACATGTAAAGTTCAATCAACATATCGAATATTCAAAAGCATGTACACAACATGCATAAACCATACCCCCATGGGACATGGTGGAACCACAACATGGCTAAACCGAGGACACGGAAGCTTACCTTGCAAGCTAACTCCAAAAGCCAATAGTCCACAGCTCAAAGTCCAAACACAGCAGATTCACAATCTGTTATGGACCAACAATACATCAACAACATGCACCACAAGCATACAATATTAAGACAACGCCTTTTCATTACGTTTTCAAGTCTTAAAGCTTCTAACAAAGCCACAAGCCCTTAATCCCAAGATTCTGGCTTAGTCCATTAAATATAGAAGTTCAACTTCATCAATCTAGGGTCCACAAACCCCTAATAGCCTACTGTACACACAGCACAGCTACTGTTCTACGAAATCCCAGAATATCCGGATATTCCTCGGGGCCATATCCGGATATGCAATATCCGGATATCTCACTGGACATATCCGTTTATGCAATATCCGGATATCCAGAATCCCATATCCGGATATCTATTATCTAGATATCCCAAAACCCCATATCCGAATACACATATCCGGATATCATATCCGGATATCCCATATCCGGATATTCCACGGGCCGATATCCGGATATTTCACGACAGAATGCAGTTTCTGCATTTTCGTGAAGATATCCTTCCAAGGTTGGGTTTTTACCGATTTTAAACACCTAAACATGCATTTCTAGGTGTGTTCAACATTACCCCACAACAAGTTATCATCTTTTGACCTTAACATGCATCAAGCTTTCATTTTTAAGCATTAAACTCAAGATCCTAGGTGACAAGGCTTACCAAAGCTCAAGACAGAGGTTGGAGGTGCTCTTGGAGCTCACAATCAGCTCCCAAGGTGCTGACTTCAAGGGTGTACGAAAATACCACCCAAGCAAGGATCTTTCTTCACAAATGAAGCTCCTTGAAGCCTCACAAGCCAAGCACAACACTCCTCAACAAGAATGCCACCAAACCAGAAAACACCTCAGCTCCCACAACCACCACAACTCAGAAAAGGTGCTCCTTTCACACTCACAATGACCACTCACACAAGGCTCAAGTGTTTGGAGGTGAAGAAACCAAGCAAGATTGACACTTGATCTCCAAAATGGTGAAGAAAGCTCAATGGAACAATAGCAACTGACCAGCCACTCCAGCATTCACGTAGCAACAGAAAACCTAGGGCTTTGTGCCCTTAACAAGGGTATTTATAACTACTTACCCAATAAAACACACAGTATTGACTTTAATTGCTACGCTTAGCAGTTTAATCCCAAACTTTGGATTATGAAACTACATAATTTTCTAAGATTTATCATATTTTTCTTATAATTTTCTGAGCACTTTTCCGGTACGCGCTTTTCCAAGCCAGTACCGGTTTCCAGCACGAGTTCTCATTATCTGGACTTGAAACTCGTTTTACAAGTCCTACATATTATTCTAGTAATTATCATGCACTTACATTAATTTTTCGGGATACTTTTTCGGCACGCATTTATACCGACTAGCAGAACCGGTATCTGCACTTTTCTTCCGAAAAGCGACTTTCAGCATTATTACTCAGTAACTATAATTATTAAAGCCTCATAATAATTATTAGAGTCAATTATGGAATCATTTCCTATTTTCTCGTAATTTATTAATTAAATACCTTAATTAACGGTACGGGTTCTTACACTGTACGTGATTGTATAGATTGTCGTACGTCGACTTGAATCCCGAACCTTGAATCAGGGAGTTGCCCTTGGTCCTGGACCAAGTGGATTGAGGTAAGTAATTGGTTCAATGCATGTATAATTGTAAATTAGCATGTATTGTTTGAACTGTGAGTGATTGAGAATGTCCTCTGTGTAGGCATTCTGCTGTGTAACAAGTTGAGGGATAAGCTGCTACGGAGTTTGTGAGAAAAATAATTAAGGTAACCTCTTGGTACTGGTGCTTGTTCCCCTTTTCTGTTCCACCTTGCAAGTTGATGGCAACGATAGGAAGTGTATATGAGTAATGTAGAACAACATGAGCATGCATGCATATATCACAGTGGGTACTTATGTACCGACTCTCTGGCCAGTAGACAGTTTTTAGCCTTCGAGCAATTTCGGACTTCCACTGGATAGGTCTCCGAGAGGGAGTTCCAGTTGACCTAGGGTCATGGTGTGTGATCCGGGTAGGAGCACACTAGGAATATCTCAGGTGTTTTGGATGGTTGGGGCATCATGGTTGTGGTTTTTGGAACGCACCTTGGACGATACCCATAGGCTTATATATGCCCAGGGCGTGCGTGGTATTGGTAGCTACCATCCCGTATCATCGTAGTTTGTATCTCTATATTCCCTGTTTCTCTAAAACCCTTGCTATATCCCGTTTTTAAAAGTGGTTGTTGTATTCTATTCATATGCATCGAAGTGAACCATTGGGCGGAGTTTTCTCCAGAACCTCTGGGTTACTGAGATATATTCGTATATCTCAACCTGTCTCGGGGCATTTATTTCAGGAGGTAGCAGTGGAGCTAGAGTAGTGGGCAAGAAGCCCGTAGAGTGATTCAGTGGAGTTTTAGCATTTTGCATTTTGTTGGCCATGTGGCCTAGGCTAGACTTAGGGCATGAACATCTAATTTGTATTTTGTAGGAGCTTCATTAGCATCTTGTTAATGTCATTTTTCCTAAGTCTATTGGTCATGCCATGTAGTTTATTTTACCATTTGTATTTATGTTGTAATATTGGAAGATTGTAATTAAGTTTCATTGGGAGTTGTAAGTTGTAAAGCAAAATTGTAATCGTATCTTGATGCATGTCTATTTATGATGGAAGGGCCTTAGGCCTATTGTAGGTTATGATTATATGTATGTTGAAAATGTGCATGAAAATGGTGTTAGTGATTGCAACTATTTAAGAATGATTAATATGAGCTATATGTTTAATAACTATAAACTGGATTGGGTTGTAAGTGCCCCAAGGTGTTGTTTGTCCTTGTGTGTGCCACCCATTGGATTTTACTTTGTTATTATTGGATTATTAGGTACCTTGAGGCATTAGTGAGCTAGTACAAATTTGGGGATTTTTGGGAAAAAACAAAGGAAACTCTGGCGAATTTTCTGTAGAATTGACAGAGTTTAGGCGAACTTCGGGAGAGCATATCTCCCTCCATAAAGGTCCAATAGGGACGTTCCATACGCCATTTTGAAGGTTGACATGTCCTCTACCTTGTGTAAAAATTTGGGAAAAATCAGGGTTGGTCTTCGACCTGGAAAAATTGGAGGAACGCAGACTGCTCATGTGCCCACTGCACATGTGACAGTTCTGGACCAGTTTTGGAAAATTAATTCTCGCTTTGTTTCTCAGTCATATTAAGCGTATGATATATCAAATCGAAGATTGAGGTGTCTAGTTTACGATGTAAACATCTGAGAGCAATTGGATTAGTGGATTCAGTGAAGTAATTCGTGGAGTGAGAGAGGTTTAGAGCTGCTTTGGGGTTGGTTGGCAATTTTGCTTATCCAACTTCAAACGGAAATAACCGGAGCAAACGAGCTCCAAATTGAGCGTGTGTGATAACTCATATTTTGTTACACTTATTTATTATTCTTGGTTGGTATTTTTATGATTTATTTGAATTAAATAAAGGTCTTTTGGGTCAATTCACTATTCTAGATTTTAGTTGGGTTTAATTGATTTTCGTCATAATTTTCCAGATTTACACTACTTTTGTATTTTGACCATATCTCACTCTACAGATTTCAGATTGACTCCTTTCTTGTTGCTATTTGCAGCTAACAGATAGGGCTACAATCGCTATTTCAGCTACGGAAGCCCAATTCGGACGGGAAGATGGTCGAAACTTGATCTCAAGATGACGTGTTTTGCTGGAATTTTATTTTGACGTTTGGACTTGTAATTCACATTAGGACCCAATGTGTTTAGGGCCCAAGGCCATGTTTTATTTTATTGTTTTATTTAGCTTTTATTTTATCTTTGGGCTGAAGTGATGAAACCCTAGCCGTCCTGCGTGACGGCTATTTAAAGGGGACTCTAGGAAACCCTTGGGAGTCAGTTTTACAACAGAAAAGTATTTTCTCTGAAGCGTTCTTCGTGTTCTTCATCTTTTTCTTCTTCTTCTTCTTATTTCAATTATGCTTACCTTAGCCATGCGAGGCTAAGAACCTTTTAATCAACCTAAGGGTAATGGATTCCATGGATTAGTCTTGAGGGTCTGCGTTTATTTCAAATCAGTTTTCGTTTCCCTTCCAAACTTATATTGATATCGTGCGATCGTGGATATTCAATCTGAAGTTCGCGATTGCGATTATGGAAAGGGATTAATCATCAGATTTGATGATTAGGTTGATTGACCCTATGACCTTAAATCAAGCGGGCTGATACTCTGCGATTGTATGAGTAGAAGCATTGTCTTTGATCAAATGCTAAGCGATCGCTTAGAGAGGGTTGTCAATTGGAAATAAGGATTCTGATCCGATTGACAAATCAATCACGATTCTGATATTTTCTTATCCGAGGAAAGACGTCCATGGATCCCAAACCTTAGGTTGGTTATTTTTAATTACGAATTTTTATTCCAAATTTATATTCTGCCTCTTTAATTATTGAATCAAAATCTAAAACCCCCCTTTTAATTTTCTGTTCTCATAAGCGATTTTAACCAAAACAATTTCCTTGAGAGACGACTTAGGGTTTCCACTTTACTGCAAATTTTCTGAACCCTAAAGAATTAATTTTTAATTGCGCGAGTTCGACAACTCGTGTCAAATTTGGCGCCGTTGCCGGGGAAATTGCATCGGTCTAAATCGTTTTCTGATTCTTGATCATCTTCTTTTTCATCTTCATCTTCTTTTTCTTTAATTTTTGTTCTTCAAAAAAAAATTAATTTTTTTTGTCCTATCGTACGTTTTGTGATTTTATTGAGTCTGTTGCTAGTAGAGCTCGTAGGTTGACTTACAGTAGAGCTGTTCCTGAGCATACCTTAGAGTCTGTTGAGTCTATCGAGTCTGTTTGTTCGAGTCCTTTACATAGTGTTTATTCGTTTGGTCATTTATTTGATTCTGAAATCATGGGTGATAGAACACTTAAGCAATTGGCTACTCCTAATGTTGATAATGAGCAGCCCTTGTGTATTCGTTATACTAATCCTGTTGTACCTTTTGAGCTTAAGTCTGGACTAATACACTTGCTGCCCAAGTTTCATGGTCTTGCAGGTGAGAATCCCCACAAACATCTGAAGGAATTTCATATAGTCTGCAGCACTAAGAAGCCAACAGGGGTGGATGAGGAACAAATCAAGCTGCGTGCTTTCCCTTTCTCTTTGGACAGTGGAGCTAAGGACTGGTTGTACTACCTGCCACCTTCCTCCATTGTAAGCTGGAATGACATGGCCAAATTGTTTCTGGAGAAATTCTTCCCTTCATCCAGGGCCACTTCAATCAGAAAGGAGATCAGTGGCATAAGGCAAGCTAATGGGGAGAACATGCATGAGTATTGGGAGCGATTTAAAAGGCTTTGTTCAAGCTGCCCACACCATCAAATTCCAGACAATCTCCTGCTTGTTTACTTCTATGAAGGGCTGCTGCCTATGGATAGGAACCTTCTGGATGCAGCTAGTGGAGGAGTCCTGAGCAATAAAACACCTAATGAGGCCAAGGAGCTGATTGCTGAGATAGTTGCTAATGCTCAACAATTTGGCACTAGAGCAAGCGGCAGTGCAGTGTTCCAAGTGCAAACTTCTCCAATGCAAAATCCAATAGTGGCAGCAGCAGGAGCATCAAGCACAGATAACCAGAGAATAGAGAACAGGCTTGATGAGTTGACATCAATGGTGAGGCAGTTGGCAGTGACACAGACAGTGCAACCTTCTGCTCAACAGACAAACAACCTGTGTGGCATCTGCTGTGATCCTTCTCATCCCACGGATGCTTGTCCTTCCTTACATGACAGCGGTTCCCAAGTTGACCAGTCTGTTGCTGCAGTTTTTCCTGAAAATCCACAGCACCAGCACCAGCAGCAAAATAATCCATTCTCCAACACTTACAATCCTGGCTGGAAGAATCATCCCAACCTCATATGGAACCAGAATCAGCAAAATGTTCCATATCAGAGTCAACAAAATTTACCATTCCAGCAGAGGCAGCAATTTGTGCCTCCACAACAGAGGCAAAATTTTCAACAATTTGCCCCTCAGCAGCCAATGCAGCAGCAGCCACCAGTGCAACAGCAAGCTAGTAGCAATGGCCCTTCTTTGGAGGATTTAATGAAACAGATGGCCACTAGCAATCTGCAGTTCCAGCAGAGGACTGAGTCTTCCATTCAGAATCTGCAAACACAGATTGGCCAACTTGCAACATCAATGAGTCAGAATCAACAAGCAAGTGGTAGCTCTCTTCCATCACAGACAGTTCCAAATCCAAAGGGAACCGACAATGTTAGTGCCATCTCTCTGCGGTCTGGCAAGCAACTGGAGGAACCAAACCAATCTGCTGTTAAGTCATCTCAAGGAGGTGACACTGGTTCAAGGAAGCAAAATACTGATACTTCTGATGTCCACATCCCGTTACCTTTTCCTCAAAGAGCCACTCAGTCTAAAAAGCAAGCAGCAAAAGCTCAAGATAAAGAGATTCTTGACACCTTCAGAAAAGTAGAGGTCAATATCCCACTCTTGGATGCGATTCAGCAAATTCCAAGATATGCTAAGTTTCTGAAGGAGCTATGCACCAACAAGAGGAGGCTGAAAGGAGATGAACGAGTCAGCGTCAGCCAGAATGTGTCAGCACTCATCCAGCCCATGCCCAAGAAGTGCCAAGATCCAGGGACATTTACTATCCCTTGCATTATTGGAAATTCTATTTTTCATGATTGTATGTTAGACTTAGGAGAATCCATTAATGTTATGCCTGAATCTGTGTATAAGTCTCTTGGTCTTGGTCCCTTGCGTGCTACTGGTATTGTTGTTCAGTTAGCCAACAGGAGTAGTGTTCATCCTTCTGGTGTAGTTGAAGATATATTAGTTAGGGTGAACAATATGATTTTTCCTGCTGATTTCTATGTCTTAGGGATGGAGGGTGAGATTCCTAGTAGTACAATTATACTTGGTAGACCTTTCATGAAAACTGCTAGGACTAAGATAGATGTGCATGCTGGTACTCTTTCCTTAGAATTTGGTGATAGCATGGTTAATTTTAATATTTTTGATGCCATGAAATTTCCTAGGGAAGAGCATTCTATTTTCTATATGGATGTAATTGATGAAATGATGGATGATATCTCTACTGACTTAACTGCTGAATATCCAGAATTATCATCATTACTTGATTCTGCTCTGTCATGTGATTGTACCGATAGTAGTAACTGTACTGCTTGTGCTGAGATAGCTTTGTGTTGTTCTGATTTTAATCATGTATTGAATGATGATTTGCACAGTGGTTCTGCATTGGTGTTGAATTCTGAGTTGCCTGTTGAAATTATTGAAGGTTCTATTTCTGAGAATTTGATTGCAGGCATAGATGTTAATGTGTTTTCTGCAGAACCTGCACCCACTAGACTTCTCCCATCCACTGAGCAACCACTTAAGTTGGAAGTGAAGGATCTACCTGACCATCTGAAGTATGCATATCTGGAGGAAAATGAGCAGTTACCTGTGATAGTGGCCAAGACCCTTCTACCTGAGTGGGAGGAAAAGCTTCTGACATTGCCGATACAGGCCGACATCATTTATCCCATTTCAGATAGCTGGTGGGTCAACCCGTTTCAAGTGGTTCCCAAGAAGTCTGGAGTGACTGTAATGGCAAATCCGAAAAATGAACTGGTTCCAGCAAGAGCTCAGAACAGTTTGAGAGTCTGCTTGATGCTGTTTATTCTCCTTAGGGAGTTCAGGGAGTTCTCTTCCCTCTTTTTCTTTTCTTTCTGTTATTTGCATTTTTATTTTTCTTTTCCTTTCTTTCTTTTAGTTTTTGACTTTTTCTTTTCTTTCTGTTATTTGCATTTTTATTTTTCTTTTCCTTTCTTTCTTTTAGTTTATGATTTTTTCATAGGTAGATTTTCCTTTTCTTTCTGGTAATTATTGAGTGGTACATAGAGTAGACATAGATCACAGTGTTTGATAGCATAAATCTGTTGGGCTTTGATCTCGATTCTTGGATTACAACTACCTGTTGATTGATTCTGTGCTGTTGATTGCATGACTTGGTTTACCCTTGTGAGGTTTTGAGCCCGCATACATGGCATATCTTCTGGCCATGCTTTCTTTCTTGTGTGATTCTGCTCTTGATTGTTGTCCTCTAGAACTTGCTCTTATTCTTTTTGAAACTGCATTTTTCACTTGCATGCATGAATATGATTGAGGCATTCATTTCTTTCTTTACCCACTTTAGCCAGATAGCCATCCCTTACATTATTATCCCTTGATGAGCCCCTTTGAGCCTTTATATCCTTTACTTCTTGAGCCACATTACAAGCCTAAGTGAAAAACCAATTAATTCCACACCCTGGAGATTTACTGAGCAATGGTTTTCACTGTGATGTTGTGTTTAAGTGTGGGGGTTTGCCCGAGGCGTGCAAAAGTTTAAGTGTGGGGGGTGACAATCTGATTCTTTTCTCTGCTATGTGGTTCTTCTGTGTTATATATAAAAAAAAAGAAACAAAACAAAAAGAAAAAGAAAAAAAAAGAAAAAAAATGTGTGTTTATTTTTATCTTTTCATTATCTTTGTGTTGTTCTTAACCATTGCTCTTGTGAATTTCTGGGGTGTTTAGCTTTCTCTTCCATATTCATCCATACCTTTACCTCAGCCCCATTACAACCTTGCATAAAGCCCTCTTGATTTGTGCATGCATGTGTTATGAGCAGTGGAGAAGTAGAACTTGAGCAAGCCTATGGTAGGATGATTTTCTTGAGTTGATTTGAGTGATATACTGAATTAACTGATACACTTG
The DNA here is from genome assembly GCF_033153095.1 of Gastrolobium bilobum. Lineage (NCBI taxonomy): Eukaryota > Viridiplantae > Streptophyta > Magnoliopsida > Fabales > Fabaceae > Gastrolobium > Gastrolobium bilobum. Next base: position 90,749 of record NW_026896838.1, on the reverse strand, counting down.
AGAGAAAAATTGAGAGCATCTTGTGAGGAACCATTTTTGTGCAGTTAGCAGTTGCAGTTGAAGTTAGCAGGTCTTGTGATTTGAGATTAAGGAATTTCTGTCCTGATTGATTTACCTGTGGAAGACTTGTGATCTTTGTATATTTTCTGTATGCTTCATAGTTGTTAGAAAGGATTGGTTGATCTTAGTCTTTGCTTTCAATTTTAGTTTGTTTTTGCCCAGGAGTGCAAAAAGATAAGTGTGGGGGAATTTGATAACTCATATTTTGTTACACTTATTTATTATTCTTGGTTGGTATTTTTATGATTTATTTGAATTAAATAAAGGTTTTTTGGGTCAATTCACTATTCTAGATTTTAGTTGGGTTTAATTGATTTTCGTCATAATTTTCCAGATTTACACTACTTTTGTATTTTGACCATATCTCACTCTACAAATGTCCGATTGACTCCTTTCTTGTTGCTATTTGCAGCTAACAGATAGGGCAACAATCGCTATTTCAGCTACTGAAGCCCAATTCGGACGGGAAGATGGTCGAAACTTGATCTCAAGATGACGTGTTTTGCTGGAATTTTATTTTGACGTTTGGACTTGTAATTCACATTAGGACCCAATGTGTTTAGGGCCCAAGGCCATGTTTTATTTTATTGTTTTATTTAGCTTTTATTTTATCTTTGGGCTGAAGTGATGAAACCCTAGCCGTCCTGCGTGACGGCTATTTAAAGGGGACTCTAGGAAACCCTTGGGAGTCAGTTTTACAACAGAAAAGTATTTTCTCTGAAGCGTTCTTCGCGTTCTTCATCTTTTTCTTCTTCTTCTTCTTCTTATTTCAATTATGCTTACCTTAGCCATGCGAGTCTAAGAACCTTTTAATCAACCTAAGGGTAATGGATTCCATGGATTAGTCTTGAGGGTCTGCGTTTATTTCAAATCAGTTTTCGTTTCCCTTCCAAACTCATATTGATATCGTGCGATCGTGGATATTCAATCTGAGGTTCGCGATTGCGATTATGGAAAGGGATTAATCATCAGATTTGATGATTAGGTTGATTGACCCTATGACCTTAAATCAAGCGGGCTGATACTCTGCGATTGTATGAGTAGAAGCATTGTCTTTGATCAAATGCTAAGCGATCGCTTAGAGAGGGTTGTCAATTGGAAATAAGGATTCTGATCCGATTGACAAATCAATCACGATTCTGATATTTTCTTATCCGAGGAAAGACGTCCATGGATCCCAAACCTTAGGTTGGTTATTTTTAATTACGAATTTTCATTCCAAATTTATATTCTGCCTCTTTAATTATTGAATCAAAATCTAAAACCCCCCTTTTAATTTTCTGTTCTCATAAGCAATTTTAACCAAAACAATTTCCTTGAGAGACGACTTAGGGTTTCCACTTTACTGCAAATTTTCTGAACCCTAAAGAATTAATTTTTAATTTGCGCGAGTTCGACAGCTCGTGTCAGTGTGATAGCTTGTTGAAAAGGGAATTAAGTAAGAAAAAGATGTAATCTGAGAAGAAGGTTGAGTTGTGAGCGGTGTGTTCGTAGAAAATTAATTAGTGAACCATGTTCAAGTAAGTAAAAACGTAAAAGTTAGTAATTGGCTAAGTAGGTTTATGGGAACCCCTTAGTAACTTATAATAAGTAAAGTGAGTTATAAAAATAGTTTAAATAAGTCTTCCGCAAGAGTTAACAGTTATGGTCACAGCTTTTAATTATTACGCGTTTTATTGTTTTAGATGCTCGCGTAATAATCGGAAAAAGTTTATTCGTATTTTTATAAATGAATTGTTGTGATTGTAACTGCGCTTAATATCATAATTAATGTTAACAATACCGGTACGTAACGGGCTGTTACATTTTATGGTATCAACCCATTCCTTTGTGTTATCAACCCATTTTATGGTATTTGTAACATCCCAAGAGCTGGCAAGGGCAGGGAGTGATCGTCGGTGCGAAAGGGCACGGACAATGAGCGGCTCATGCCAAATCTTGCAGCTTGGGGGTTCATGAATGAATCGAATCAACACCCGAAAGAGAGGGATTCCAGAGACTGTGCTGGTATGGGACGGTACAGTTAGGAATGACTTATAAGAATTAATTGGTACTACCTATACTAACAAGATGCATCTACTTTTCGGTAGCCCGGATCGGAAGAACTCCACAGTTAAGCGTGCTTGACTTGGAGCAATTCTGGGATGGGTGACCTCCTGGAAAGTTTTCTTGGGAAGTGTGCGAGTGAGGACAAAGCACACTGAAAAGTCTCGTGTTAGTGTGTGGGGACAGTCATTGATTCTTGCAAGTGGCCGGGCGTTACATCTAGTCTAGTGCTTTGACTTTTTAATTCACAATACTTTAAACTTTTCCTGGTTCACAGTTGCACTTTCGCTAATTTTTAGGTAATAATATAACCATGTTACAAATTTTTCTGTATCACTTCACCTCATTCTCATCTCTATCTATCTTTCTGACCCAATGTCGTTCTCAAAAGCCTCTAACCGTTTCCATAATAGGCTCTAATCGTTCTCATGCATACTTACTGTTTATTCCTGGAATCTTTCCAACTCACACTTTCTTTAATAGTTAACTCTTTTTGATGTCCTTACTGTTTCAACAATACCCCAACATCTCCATTATCCCAGTCTTTTCCATTGATGTTACCAATCTTACCATTTCGTTGCTTCCTTAGCTTTCACACAAGCGCATACCTCTTGGTTTCAGTTGCATGCTACAACACCCAAATAATCTCAACTCATATTACATTCCATTTTTACATATGTAAAGAACCAATTCAACCCAAAAGCTTAAGTTGTTGGGTGAGGTTACATTAATGGTTTTATATATTTCAACACGCCCCCTCACACGAGAGCCCACTAGGCTTGAAGGGTGGACAATACACAGGCCCACCTACCTGTGCGAACAAAGAAATTCCACTTGAAAGAAAGTGGGGGGCGGCGAGGATCGAACCTGGGACACGAGGCTCTGATACCATGTAAAGAACCAATTCAACCCAAAAGCTTAAGCTGTTGGGTGAGGTTACATTAATGGTTTTATATATTTCAACAACATACTTTACTTTACTTTGTCCCGTGTCTCCATATCTTATTAGATAATCACCACTATGTCTTTCTCTTTGGGACTCGAAGCTAACCCTCCTCACAACAGTTCATACTCCCTGTTAATCTATTTATCACTTAACCATTTTAACTCTATCAATTTAGCCCTCTCAGAGCCTAAACTCAGCATCCATCAATGCCTTTCGTATCAAAGGTCTTATGCCTAAGGTTTTCACCAAGTAACCATTTTTACTCATCATCCTGTAACAATATTATATATTCAACATAATTTTTCATTCATTTATACCGCCATTTCCTCATTATCGACATTCCGATCATGGATGTCCAACTTTAAAATGCTATACCCTCACAGCTTCACCAACTTCTACCACATGGAACTACTTTCATTCTTAACAATTTTCAAAATTTTATCAATAATTTGTATCTCAAGGGACCTATCTCTCACACTTAGCATATATCACTACCGTACTCCAAAGCACTTCATCGAGTTATCAACCTTTCTTTAATCACCACAATTTAAGTTACTGATCCTTATTAGACATCTCCACTTAATTCTTCACAACTAACCTCTTACGAAAGGCCATCAGGCCACCATCTTAACTGCACGTTTTCTCATCATTAGTCCTCCTAGCAAAATATTTACTCAATTATCCGTATTAACAATGTGTCATCCTTTCTCATAGGGTACGGACCCCTCAATCACTTCACAATTTCCGTGAAATCCAATATCCATATCATCACACTTGGTACACACATATACAGACCCCCTAATGCTCAGAACCATACCTCAAATACCTTCTCGTGACGCCTCACATATTATATCTCATCTGGTATATTACTGTCCACTAAGACTTATCTGATATCATATCTTGCGTTCTTCACATGACACAATCCTCCTAATACAGTGGGTAAGATATCCCCAGGTCAAACCCCTCGAGCTCTTGCTGTCCTAAGGGCCCCAGATGTAAATGACCCACCGACCAGAGAATCTGCCCTTATGATTCACGCAGTAATAGGTAATCTATCACCAGCTGCCCCCGTACTAGGAGCATCCCCAAATGTTTCTTATTTGTACACTTACATCAAACACCTCAACTATACTAGCAGTCCCATCAATGCGGGATACTTCCTCGTCTCATATTACTCATATAAAATAATAGTAGTCTCCAGGAACATAATCCGCACGGAGATAGCTACACACTCCTGGCACATAGGCCACACAGAGATATCCACACTATTAAGTCGTATAACATGCACCCAGTGCACAGAGAATTTATATTTCTATAACTTATATGTATATGACAGCAAACGTGTACCCAATACACTCCAGATCACACATGGACGCATTCTATTTGGTGTCCGTATCACGTTCGTATATAACGGCAAAATATCTTTGGTATATTCACATGGGGCTACCCACAATAATAATAGTAGTAGGGGTGTAATATACACTTATTACATATAAGTTGATTCATTATACTCTCTCGTTTAATTCTTCCCACTGATAGTTTACTTTCATTTTGGTTAAACGTCAGACCTGGTTTATAACATAGTCACTATTATAATAATTCATATCATCTTCGTAATTTTGTACACATCTCACACCTCTTAATATAATGTATCATATTTCCCACATATACCTCCCGTCACACAGGGATTTTCTAAACATATTTGTCCTATCACAGAGAACTAATTTCACCTCAGTCCTCGCACTGGAAATTTCACATCAATCCTTGCACTGAAACTACACGTCAGTCCTTGCACTGACACTTACACGTCAGTCCTTGCACTGACCATTATACCTCAGCTCATCAGCTAATCTTATCATTTTCATTTTGACATTACACCTTAGCTCTTTTGCTAACCACATAATTTCACACTCTATGCACATTTTACACCTCAGTTCTTTCGCTAACCACTTAATTTCGCACTTTATTGCAACTTAGTTTATACAATAATCACATGATTCTACATTAGGTTGTACATTAACTCATTCTCTAATCATACCATCTCACCTTATTGTTGTACAACAATAACCCACAAAATCCTGTCACCGTTCTAATCTATTGTCCGCTACGGATCACATAAACCTATACTCAATATTGTAGAGCAACCCATCAATTTTCCTGATCACTTCCACCTTGGTGGTTGTAGAATATTCATTACATTGAAAATACCTACACTCCGTCTATCAATCCATATCAAATACCAATGATTTCACAAGTACACTACTATTAGTAGCACATATATATAGACCACAAGATCATAATTTCTTTACAATTCTCATTATTGTCTTACACATGACTATACATTTCAACCATCCTATTCATTTATCACTGACACATCTGCCAATTTTAATCGACATCCATTAATTACAATAGTGCCTTCATCGTACATTTATCTTATGTCATCCATGGCGATTTTCTCAATTTCTTCCTTCTACACATACTACGTAATTACTTCATCTCACCTATGTTTACTCAACATTAACTCCTTATGGATTTAATTTCCATATGTCAACATATTTCAATTAACACTTCACTAGCATAATAATTTCAAGTGGTCAAATCCCTTCAGATTAATCATCAAATATCCTATTTATTTCTCTACATTAACCATCCCAATTCATTCAAGTGTACACCATCTATCCCGGTCTTATAACTTCTAATCAAACATAACATATTCAAACTCATAACTAAGTATATATGTTCACATTTTTCAATAACCCATCAGGTTCTAAGTCACTCACCTTAATGAAGTCCATTCACCAAGTCCACCTGTACATAATCGTTTTACTATACTACACTTATACTTAGAAATTTTACCAATATTGTCTTCATATTATAAACCCATCTCAATTATATATTTATTATCCTCAATAATACAAATTTCTCTTATGCAAATACTGTACACACCATAGGCTTGTTTACAATTTTTACTTATGATACCACTTTATAACTTTCACCAAAAAGGTCAGACAAAACATTTAAGTCTGTTTCCCTTAAGTCCTATAATATTCGTATTTTAATTACCGCCATCTCTTGTCCATGGAGCAGTCAACACTGCAACCACAACATCAGGCTAAGGGCTTACATTCGGTGCTCCAAGGTTGCCACGCAGGCTTCTTACGATGACCACGCATGTAACACAAAGGAATGGGTTGATCAGACTCACACTAAGGAATCACATATGTAGTAATCGATAAGAATCTACATACAACTTTGCAGCACATGACACAGCTATACATTATCAGAGTTCCCTAAAAAAACTGCTTTGATAGCATAAAATGTAACAGCCTGTTGTACACTGGTATTGTTAACATTAATTATTGTAACATCCCGCAAAATTAGGAAAATTACATAACTTGCAAATAGGGGTGTAAAACATGATTTAAATTTCGAATTTAATTTGTGTAGAGTGGGACTAATTGAAGTAGGAAAAATTACTTTGTGTTTATCATAAGCGAGCATACATGAATATTTTAAAAGATTCATGACACTAGCAAAGAGGGGTAGATTACAATTAATTATAATATAGGTAGGAATTTCAACTACTACCTAGTGGGAACATGAATTTATAATTAATATTTATATATATATATATATATATATATATATATATATATATATATATATATATATTTTTATGTGATAAGTGAACCCTACATGAAATAATAATTATTAGGAGTCTATATAAAATGGTAATTAAGAATGCGTTAGAGTACTAGTCTTCGAATTATATAAATATTCTCGTTAGGGTGGAATTGATTTAAATTAAGGAATTATTTGAACTATAATTATGGGTGAGCATTTAATTTAGGCGATTGAAACTCTTGTTAAAAGTATAGGAATAATTTATTGGTAACTTATAGAACCTTCTCTCCTTGAATGCAGAGAAATCGTGACTGGGAGCCTAGGAAGACATAGAACTGCCATTGCTAAATTGGGACTGTTGAGCATTAGCCTAAGAGGTACTTATAGAAGATAAATCTCCCAAAATTCTTTTATCTGTTTCGGTTGCTTGGGGGTCCTAGGAAGTCAAGCTTATCGTTCATATATCTCTATTTCTTCCCTCTGTACAACGGTGATATTAAGGCATACAAGTCTAATATGAATGAATGTTGTAAACTAAAAAATTGTGGATATGGATTGAGCCTCATTAAATCGCTGGACTGTTATATTTGTTAGAAAAATAATGTGTAGAAATTATATATTCACTTGAGTAATTGTGCCTAGGTGATGTAGGTGGAGTTATGTTAAAGAAAGTTGGAATCCCTCACGTGATATTCATGAGATCGAATCTGTATGCATATAGAAATATTGGGGTTTTGGCAATTGTTCATCTTGGTGTACATACAAATAGGCAATGACGAAAACAAACTTTCCTTTTCCCTTTGCTGTCTCGGTTTTCGAGTATAGTCTAAGAAATCATGTGTTGTCAATTCCAGTTCACTCTGTTCGGTTTTGAGGGAAACATTATGACCCCTTGATGAATGCAAACCCAGGATCGAGTTTTGAGCTTGAAAAATAGCTCTTCACCATTTTATGGACGATTCCTTTGGGCATTTTAGTACGCTCAAACCTTGTAGGTAATGGTGTGATCAATGAAAGTAGAAGTCTTTAATGGTTGGTCTGAAATCCGTGAATGAATGTCTTAGAAATCTTGATCTTTTTGTTATTTGCTAACGTTTAATAAAAGTATTATCAAGTCAAAAAAAATTCTGTTAAGTTTTCATGTGTTAAAAATGTTGTTGATTGCATGCTAAAAAAATTAAATAGATCGTGTTTAAGTGACAATGGGAGTATCTTGTTAAAGAAAGAAATAGAACTCCTTAGATGATAGTCTTAAATGCATCCATGGAGAACGTTTTCTTTTGGTGTACCATTTCTTTGCCATTTCTGTTTTGACAAACAACCATGGACCTGGTGCGTGTAGCACAAGAGGAACCAATTTTAGAGCTTGGAAATTTACCTCTCTTAATCTTACTGAATTGCTCATTGAAGTAGACATTTATATCCAGCCTTGAATATGTAGAAAAAAAATCAAAGACAACATGTTTTGTGCATCCTTAGCGCACCCTTAAGCCTTGAAGGGAAAACCACGTAAATAAATAAATTATAAGCACTTAATTGAGAGCTAAAACCAAATCAGCATGTATGTGAGACTTGGATGGTGCTACACATAACACGTAGCAAAATTAATATGAAGACAAAAAATTAACCTAAGGGATCATAAGAACCGAACCTATATGTGTTAGCAATTATAGGTCTTACAACCCTGAGTCAGAAAATTAATTTGGCTTTTGAACCAAGAGAACCGATTGGGAATCAAGGGCCTAGAGGAATGGGAACTTTATGTAACGTATAGGAAATGAATGTAATAAATTTTGATTTGGCGTATATGACTGTTTAGGTATGCAAGGCCCGAAATAATGGAACTGTTCGATGACGTTTGGAGTGCTTGATTTAAAGTGCCAAGGTATGTGTTTGGTGGTGAGACCTACTGTGAGTATTAGCTAGTGTATGAAATTTTGAACTGATGCTCACATGTGCCTCTTGATTAGTATTCTGTTATATGGTATATGTATTCTGCCTTTGGACTTGTTTTGAGGGAAAATTCTGTTTATGGAAGTATTTGTGATTCGGCAGCTTGGTATTACATAAACAAGAGAAATATGCTATTATGATTATGATCTAGTCATGCATATGCACATCATACTTTCACCTCTGTCTGTTTGTGTGTGTGTCAAGCATGTCATCGCATACTGCATTATGCATTCATCTTGGAAACTAAAGTATATAATAAATATAAGCATACGTTTGAGCACGCATCATATAGGCATCCCTACGGTACCAAGGTACGGGACACTTGGCTTCAGTGTGCATAGGTTGCAGTTGGAACCCTCTTGAGGAGCCACTATGGGATCTCCACTGTACTTGTTAGTACATGCACGACGGTGCTATGAACGTACTCTTTGGCGTTATATACGCATCTTGACTAGTATTTTGGCGTTATATACACAATATGACTAGTACTTTGGTGTTATAACGCACTATGATTATATGTTGGCCTCTGTCTGGAAGAATTAACGGTTGATGCGACTGTTTTGGAATTTTGTACCTAGTCTAATACTGTTGCTGTATTGGTTTTATTGCCACACTACTGGGATTCTTTCTCACCCCTTTGGGGCTGCTATTTTTATAAAATGGCAGGAGGACGCAAAAGCATATGAGGACATGGATTATTTGGATCTTTGCTGTTAAATTCTACTATTTGGACTTGCTGTTGTTGCTGTTTTATTTGATGGATGGCTGTATTAGTTTGAGAAGCTTGGATTAACTGTTGAACTATGATCTTACTACTATCTTAAGACTTTTATGAGCAGTTAGTGCTTTGAGTAAAATTCTGAAAACGTTTTGCGAATTACATTTTTCTGAATATTCATTAAGTGCTGATTTTTAAACCCTTTTTGCGAGCACTTTGTGAGTTGTCGTTCTGGGGCTACAGACCTCTGAATGAGGTATATTTTATATGTATGAAAATCCCCAGTTGTGTACTTTCATATGCTGCAAACCTTACAATGAAATTTTGAAAACTCGAATTATTATGATTTTTACAAGTCAGGAGGTTTCTAGAAAAATACACTGAGTTTTGAGTATTTTACGAGTTCTGTTACATAGGGCTATTCTTCTCCGATTCACGTATAATTTATATGTACGCGAAGCCCCAGATGTCTAGTTTCTATGTAACAAATAATATTTTTTTTGAATCTTCTAAATTGATTTTATATGAATTTTTCAAGACAGTAAGGTCTGCCAGGAAATTAATATTTTCAGCAAGTCCAGAAATTTTGGATGTATACTCTGATTTTTGCAAGTGACCTGATTTCAATTGTAAGTTTTAATTAGCAACATCAAAATGATTTTTTTTCAGTATCCAAAATATAAGAAAGAACTCTAATCCGCTTAGCAAACAACTCTCTTGGATGCATACAAGGGAGGGTGTTACACTAAATTATGATATTAAGCGCAGTTACAATCACAACAATTCATTTATAAAAATGAGAGTAAACTTTTTCTGTTATTACGCGAGCATTTAAAACAATAAAAAGCGTAATAATTAAAGTTGTGACCGTAACTGTAAACTCTTTGCGGAATACTTAATTAAACTACTTTTGTAACTTATTTTACTTATTACAAGTCACTAAGGGGTTCCCATAAACCCACTTAGCATAATTCTCACTTTTACGTTTTCTACCCTCCCGAACATGACTCGGTTATTATTTTTCTGCGGACACACTGCACAAGGCCAGACCTTCATCTTTAGCTATCTTTTTTTACATAATTACCTTTCCAATGAGTCATCACACGAGTCATTTCGATCTCGTTTGCTCCGGATATCGCCGTTTGAAGTTGGACAAACAAAATTTCCATCCAACCCCAAAACAGCTCTAAACATCCTTCACTCCACGAATTATTGCAGAAAAACCACTCATTCAAATGCTATAAAATTTTTATCCCATAAAATAGACACCTCAAGCTTCAATTTGACATATCATACACGTAATTTGGCCAAGAAAAAAGCGGGAATAAAATTCCCAAAAACTGCCAGAAATAGCCCCTCCACAGGTGCGTTCTGGACAGTCCGTTTTCATAGGCTTCTACCGGGCTGCTTGCAACCCAGAATTTCCTCATACTTTAACAAAATGTAGGGGACATCACAAGCTTTAAAATGGCGTATGGAAAATCCCTATCAGACCTCTGTGGAGGGAGATATGCTCTCCCGAAGTTTGTCTAAATTCTGCCAATTCTACAGAAAATTCACTAGAGTTTCCTTTGTTTTTCCTAAAATTCCCAAATTCGCAAATGCTCTCTAATACCTCAAATGTACCTAATAACCAATGGGTGACACACACAAGGACCAACAATGTCTTGGCGCACTTACAACCCAACTCAGTTTATAGTTATTACACAATTTATACCATATGGCTCACTTTATAAATCCTTAACTTGTTTCAATCACCAATGTCCATTTACATGCAATTTGTCAACATACAATTAATCATAATCCTAAAATAGGCCTAAAGCCCTTCCATCATAGTACATCATGTATCAATTGTACAATTACAACATTTAACTTACATATTACAACTTCAAACTTTAAATTACAACTTGAAATATGAACTTTAAATTACAACTTGAACATGAACTTTAAATGACATATATAACTAACTAGACTTAGGCAAAATGACATGAACAAATATGACTATGAACCACCTCCTACATACATATGGAATGTTCATGCCCTAAGTCTAGCCTAGGCCAAATGGCCATCAAAATACAAAAAATGCAAGTCCTCCAATGACTCATCTTACGAGCTTCTTGCCCGCCGCTCTCGTACCACTGCTACCTCCTGAAATAAATCCCCCAAGACGGGGTGAGATATACGAATATATCTCAGTAACCCAGAGGTTCTAGAGAAAACTCCGCGCAATGGCTCACTTCGATGCATATAAATAATATAAAATAACCACTTTTCAAAACGGGACAAAGCAAGAGATTTAGAGAAACTGGGGAATATAAGAATACAAAATACGACGAATCGGGAATGGTAGCTACCAATACCATGCAACGTCCTCGGCATGTAAACCTATGGGTCTCATCCAAGGCGTGTTCCTAGAACATCCAACCAAGGTACCCCTCCCATCCGCATACACCCGAGACTTCCTAGTGTGCTCCTATCCGGATCACACACCACGACCCTAGGTCAACTGGAACTCCCTCTCGGAGACCTATCCAGTGGAAGTCTGAATTGTCCGAAGGCTACACTGTCTACTGGCCAGAGACTCGGTACATAAGTACCCTCATAAATATTACATGCATGCTCATATTATTCTATACTACTCATATACATTTCCTACCATCACCCTCAACGGGTATGGCGGAACACACAAGGGGAACAAGCCCTAGTACTAAGAGGTTACCTCAATATGTTTCTCCACTTAGCTCCAAGCAGTTTATGTTCCAAGCTTGTTACTCAACAGAATGCCTACACAGAGGACATTCCCAATTACTCAAAACTAATACGAACACATTCAAGTTAACAATTATACAAGCATGATTCAACCACTTACCTCCATCCCATTTGGTCCAGGACCAAGGGAAATCCACCGACTCACGGTTCAGGGCTCAAATCGACGTACGGAAACCTATAATAACCATGTACGAACCGTCAGTACATGACAATTCTATCACAACGCGAAAAACGTCAACATCCCCCCTACACCCTTGTAGGTTTGGCCTTTTTAGGCTTATTTCACAATTTATTTTTCTAAATTTTCTTTCTCATTTTATTATACTTTCTTAGGTTGCCAAAAGGCAATACCAAGTCCCGTTTTTCACTTTACGTCTTTTAAACAACGTTTTGCCTAATATTTTACTCTAGGATCTTTTATGGCATTTAACACCCTCAATTATTTTTCATTGATTCTTCCACTTTCAAACCACCACACAACCCATCTAAATACCATTTAATACATGATACATCATCGAAGCAATGCAAACAACATCAAATCCATGCAATTCCCTAAATGGCCGAATTGCGGCCTAAACAATTCCAAAGAATCTTCATTCCATTTTAACCACTCTAAACCCTAATCTCATTATATCAACATCTAATCATGCAACAACTCACCAATCCAATCCTAACACATTTCCAAGATCCAAAGTCATGACAACCTAAAATTTCTCTAAGTTAAAAATCCATATTTTTCCTCAATAATTTTTATTGCATTTATAGCTAATACACATTATTCTAAGACAATTTCATATACAAATTTTTTTCCAATTGAGCTCTCTAAACACATCAATCAACTAAGCCCTCTTTAGGGTTCATAATTCAAATCACATGAATCAACCGTTTAAATACAAAGAAACTCACCCAAATGCAAGGCACAAGGATCCTCCTAAATATACTCCACCATTGGAGCACTTAGAAGCTCCATGAACACAAATCTCCAACTATGAGCCGCGTCCTTGAGGAGGAAATTTCTCAAAATATAGCTGGATTCAAGGCTTGAAACTAGTACCAATGGATTTGGAAGGTGTTTTCCATCAAGTTTCAAGACAAGAATCACTTGATTTGGTGCCTAAATGACTAAGTTATGATGAAATAAAAATTTGAAGTTGAAATGGCCAAGGGAGGAGGAAGGCTACGGGTTGGCTTGGAGAAGAGGAGGGAAGTGATGATGAATAGTGTCCTAGGATGATGTGGCTTAATTGGTTTAAGTGAGGTGGGTCTCACCGCCACCTCACGCGATTTCAAACTCGTTTGAATTTCCCTCTGATTCCACTAAACGTCCATAAATTCAAAACCTATTTAGAAACTCTAATTTTTAACATTAACTATTGTCCTTTAATTATACTTGATCAGATGAATCCGAAGTTTTCCGGTCGTTCGGAGAAAATGTTGTTTTAAGCTGTTGCGCGCGTCTTTGGTACGCTTCCCCAAACTAATTTATTTCCATAAAATTTCATCAGAAATTATATTTTCTAGCTCTATAAATCATTTATAACTTATTTTCAAACCTAGAGCTCAAAACTAAATTGGCACGTTTTACGGTGCAATCGTACCGCGTTACTTTTACCCGGTAAAAATACTATTCATTGAATTTTCTGAAACTTGCCTAAACACTCAATTTTTCGTTCTGAATCTATTTCCAGGGTTATTTTTATCATTTGAGACCTTCCACTCAATTTCATTCCTAGGGTTGTGTGCATGGCAGTTTACCGTTTTGCCTTTTCTTTGTATTTTGGCCTAATTCTCAGGATTTTCACTAATCCTTCCTTTTAATTCTCATTTAATATATTAATGTTTAAACTTAGAAATGCGAGGTGTTATAATACATCATTCTAAGCATTTCATTTCAAAGGAGACATACCATTTAATGTTCCTAACTATTACAACTCATCAACACATAACCAAACACTCATCCATTTTATAATTTCCATGAAAACTCAAAGAGAGTGTAGAAACTTACCACCAATTGTCTTAAAATGATCCTAGGATAGGTTTCCAACCAATTAATCAACTCAAAAGAACATCAAAATCCCTCAAAATACCCAAATTTTCGTGGCTGAAAACGGGTATTATATCCTCACAAAATGCTCCCCACAAGATATACTCTACATGAAAGTCATTCACAAGATCAAGGGGAACAACTTTGTAGTTGGAAGTTTCTCTCAAAAGTGTCTAGAAAAAGAGATGAAAATCAAAAGGTCCAAACCCTCTTCAATGGCCAACAGCTCAACGGTGGAGAAGAGAATAGGAGAGAGAAACTTCAGATTTTGTGTCACTTTTGCCTATTTAATCACTTAAGTCTCTTAAGTGGATCCCACATATCACTTAACTTTCTTAATTCATCCATTTTAACCTATAAATTCAGAATCTACATATTTTTCTCTTTCGCATCATATTTTTACTTCCTATAAATACTGTCCATATTTTCACACTTATCGTTACAATAATACCGTAGTATTTTACACCGGTAAAATCATTATTCATCAAATTTTTAGAAACTTGCCTAACCACTCAATTTTTCGTCCTGAATCTATTTCCAGTATTATTTATCCTATTTGAGACCTTCTACTCAAATTTTCTTTCGTAGGGTTACTTGTTTGGCAATTTATCATTTTACCATTTTTATGCATTTTGGCCCTAATTTCAGGATTTTTACAAATCATACCCCTTAATCCACATTTTCATCTATAATTATACGTTTTAGAAATACGAGGATTTATATTCATTCACCCCTCCTTTTTGAAATTTTTTTCGCAAAATTAATTCATACCTCTTGTCCGCTAACTTAGGATACAGCCGGAGAATCTCATCCTCCCGCTCCCAAGTAGCCTCCTCAAGTGTACGTCATTCCCACTGAATCTTTAACATTGGAATTATCTTGCTTCTCAGTCTCTTTTCACTGCGGTCCAGTTTTTCAATGGGACCAATGGGAGCCTTTAGGTTCTCCCGAATTTCAATATCATCCGGTATCACCACATGTGATTCATCCAGAAAATAATACCGCAGCTGCGATACATGAAACACGTCGTGTAGATTCGACAACTGTGGGGGCAAGACAAGCTGATAGGCCACTAATCCCACTCCTTTCATAATCTGATACGACCCAATAAACAAGGGGCTCAACTTCCTTACTCCCAAGGCACGGCCAACACCAGTGACTGGAGATAACTGCACAAATACATGGTCACCTTCTTCAAATTTCAGCGGTCTGTGTTTATTATCATAATAGTTTTTCTGCTGATTCTGGGCCTGTTTAAGTTTTCTCTGATCATTTCGGTTTTTCTCTTCAAATACATGTAACACAAAGGAATGAGCTGATCAGACCCACACTGAGGAATCACATATACATTAATCTTGAAGAGTTTATAGATAGCTATGCAACACAAAATACAGTCATACATAATCAGAGTTCCCTAGTAAACTGCTCTGATGTCATAAAATGTAATAGCCTGTTACGTACCGGTAATGTTAACATTGCATATGGTATTAAGCGCAGTTACAATCACAATAATTGAGTTAATTAAATTACGGGTAAACTTTTTTCTTTGTTAAATCTTTGTTGTTAACCATTAACCATTTCCGCAATCAATTAAAACCAACACCATAATTATAATTGCAAAACTCGCAGAAGCATAATACTCATTCTTTAGAATCCCTCCGAGCAATACCATCAACTCCGGGTTATAAAACAACATCTTTTTCAAATTTGCAGTTAGGTAATCGATTACCAGCACGTTACTATAGAAGTCAATAGCTTAATTTTGGCTCCCCTATTTTGGGTAATCGATTACCATACTCTAGGAAATCGATTACTGAACTGGGTAATCGATTACCATCTCAAAAGTAATAGATTATCAACCCTCACAGTGGCTGAAATATGCATCCCCTGTTTCAGATAATCGATTACCACACTGAAGGTAATCGATTACCCTACTGGGAAATCATATTTTGACAGCTTTTTCACTTAAAAAGAGACCAAGTATCTCATTTCTAACAATTTAATACTCAATATAAAACCTATACAATGACTAATGTAGGCTATAACCACATAACCAAACACTCATCCATTTTATGATTTCCATGAAAACTCAAAGAGAATGTAGAAACTTACCACCAATGGTCTTCAAATGATCCTAGGATAGGTTTCCAACCAATTAATCAACCCAAAAGAACATCAAAATCCCCCAAAATACCCAAATTTTTGTGGCTGAAAATGGGGATTATATCCTCACACAATGCTCCCCACAAGATGCACTCTACATGAAAGTCACTCACAAGATCAAGGGGAACAACTTTGTAGTTGGAAGTTTCTCTGAAAAGTGTCTAGAAAATGAGATGAAAATCAAAAGGTCCAAACCCTCTTCAATGGTTAAGAGCTCAACGATGGAGAAGAGAGTAGGAGAGAGAAACTTCAGATTTTGTGTCATTTTTGCCTATTTAATCACTTAAGTCACTTAAGTGGATCCCACATGTCACTTAACTTTCTTAATTCATCCATTTTAACCCACAAATTCATAATCTACATATTTTCTCATTCACATCATATTTTTACTTCCTAGAAATACTGACCATATTTTCGCAATTATCGGTACAATTATATCGCAGTATTTTACACAGGTAAAATCATTATTTATCAAATTTCCAGAAACTTTCCTAAATACTCAATTTTTCGTCCTGAATCTATTTCCAGTATTATTTTTCCCCTTTGAGACCTTCTACTCAATTTTCCTTTCGTAGGGTTACTTGTTTGGCAATTTATCATTTTACCCTTTTATGTATTTTGGCCTTAATTTCAGGATTTTTACTAATCATACTCCTTCTTAATCCATATTTTCATCTGTAATTATATGTTTTAGAAATATGAGGTATTATACAAAAGATAAGGGTGAGAGATATTGCAAACGAGATATTTCCTGGTTCGGTCACCACCACCGTGACCTACGTCCTATCTACTTTTACTAATCGGTTGAGCTTCAAGGGTGCTCAACAAACCACTACAATATTCTCCAAGAATTTGGTCACTTGGAGACCAACACCTTTCTTTCACTTACACAAGGGTTCACTCTCCTCTCAATTCAAGGAATCAGATTGAAGTGATTAAGAATGACTAAGTACTCTCAAAGTACAGATTACACAAATTGAAGAACTAATAGGTGTATAGCTTTAAATGAAAGATGAGATCAAGTGTATGCAATGATCAAAATATGTAATCAATGAGCAATAATTGGCTAGAATGAGTAATAAAGGTTCAATGATTGATCTATGGTCGTCCACTGTTCATTACTATTGATGTGGGTATTTATATTGACATCTTATTTGAAAACTAGTCATTTATAGCTGTTGTGATCTGTACATATCCGGATATTTATCGGGCCCATATCCGGATGTTGATATCCGAATATTGTTTCCGGATATTCAGAGTACAATATCTGGATATTCCATGGCAGCACCCTTTTTGTACGAATTCTGAATTTCTTTTCTTTCAAAATGGTTTCTATAACTTGGAATGCATGTAATTGGTTATGAAAACTATCTAGAAGTGTTTAGATCATGTAAGTACCTTTCCAAACCAATTTTGAACATATCAAACTATTCATTTTGACATTTCTTTAAAGCTTAGTAAAAGATGCATTCTTTTAAAAACAAATGAGTGATTTAAGATCATGAATATGTATGATTACAGTATGCAAGGCTACTTAAGTGCTTAAAATATTTATGGAACAGTATCTACTAATTTATTCTAAGTTTTGGATAATTTTACATACTCGCATTTTCTACCACTAAACAAGCACTATCCTCACTTTCACAGAAGGTGGTTTAATTTTAAATAATTAGAATTCCTACTAATATTAACATAAATATTTTGTTGTCATTTTAAATCCATAAAATTTATGGAATAATAATCACTAATTATCTTTAAGTTTCAGATAATTTTGACCACCGCATTTTTATCGTGAAACACTCATTATTTACCCTTTTCTCAAAAAGGTGATTTAATTCAACTAATTAAATTTTCCATCTAATAATCCTCAATTAATTATTATTTAATTTTTAAAATCTTCATTTAAAGCTACGGGTTCTTACCGAAAGGGTTCTCTTCAATCAAATCCTTCCTCATTTGCTTTTGGGTTATGAAATCTTCCATGTGCTTTGGAATTTAAATTTCTTGAACTTATTAAACTGGTTGTATTGACTTTTTCTAGAGGGTAGCGGAATTAGTAAATCCTTCGTGAAGAATTTGGTCGTTTTGAAAATTCTAGGACCAATTCGACTATTCAAGTAATTCAAATTGCCATTCTATCAATATGTTTGAATATTCATTGAATATTTGAAATTTGCAACAGCCGTCAAAGACTCAAGATTGAGTTATTAGACTAGTCCAACATATTTTGTTTTTTTATGGGGAGGTTATATTTACAAGAGTAAATACTCTTTTTGGTCCTCAGCAAATTTCACGATACCTGTTTTAGTCCCTAGCAAATAAAAAGACAATTCGTGGTCTCTAAAACATTTAAAATAGACCAATTTAGTTAAAATCGTGGTCTCTCACAATTTCAAAAAAGACCCTCATTAGTCCCTCAAAATGACTAAAATGGGTCCACTTTGAATTTCTTAGGGACCACGAATAACCTTTTTATTTGATAGGAACTAAAGCGGGTATCGTAAAATTTGTTGAGGACTGAAAATAGTATTTACTCTATTTTCAAATTTTTTGTTTACAAACTATATTATATTTTACCGGTAAGACATTCTTGAGTGAAATCTTACCGATAAGACATAGTATGGATCTTTGTAGAATTTGTGAGGGACCACGATTTCAACTAAATGTGTTCATTTTGAATTTTTTAGGGACCACGATGAACCTTTTTATTTGCTAAAGACTAAAACGGACATCGTAAAATTTGCTAAGGACCAAAAAAGGTATTTACTCAGAAATATTTTTGTCAATATAACCCTCTTCTTTTTTATTTTATTTTATTTATTGACCATTATGCAAGAATAAACTTGATCAAACTAATGTTCTTTATCAGTTGTTGTAGCAGTTGGATTTTATCATACCTCGTCATCAGTGAGACAATCAATTTTCTGTTTTATGGATATGAATGATTTTTTGTTTGTATTATTTAATGAATTGGGGAAATATGGTTATAGAAAAAAATATTGGAAACTAATTTGGATATTTTAACCCCCAATTTGTTCGTTCTCTCCAGTTTGGCGTGTATGTGTTTTTTTTTTTCTGAGCTTAGACGAATCACAAATAAATCGATGAACTTTGAACATATTGTTTATTGTATAATAGCTCATACATGCTAATGATGCTATCATCAAATTATACTTTAAATATCTTTTAAAAAAATTATATTTTAAAATGCTTGATAAGATAACATTTTTTTTATACAAGCATCACTGTATTACATGAAGGTTTTTATAAGAATTCGGCAACGAAATGATATGGCTATCTACTAATACTCATAAAATTGTTAGTTATATATATATATATATATATATATATATATATATATATAGGGAAAAACATATCTCAAGCTGTTTGAGATAAATTTATTTTCGGCCATTCAAAACTACGTCGTTTTGATTATTTATTTCTTTATATGTATTGATTCACTTTTGAATGATTATGATTCTCCTATTCTCTCTCTTCCTTTATCATCATTGATCCATCTTTGTACGGTTATGATTTAATAGCCGAAGATAACTTTATCTCTGGCAGCTTGAGAAATGATAATATATATATATACGATTTATATATATATATATATATATATATATATGTAACAAATCGTATTTCTATCAATCTTATGATATCGGAAAGCTTGCATTGCATCTTATGTCATTTGCCATTATAGAAATCTTAAATTCTAAAATTAATAATTTTATGGAATGATATGACGAGATTGAATACATTAATAAGCATTATAAAGTATAAAGATTAAACATTGCTCTGGCTAAATTACGGTACTTGGCCCATGGGTTTAGAAAACTATAGTTTTGGACCAATCCCACGAGGAAGTTATTGCATATTCTACCTCTTCGAATGGAAATTATCTATAAAGGATATCTTATGGGCCCAACTTATGGATCCATACTCTAAAAGACCCAATAAGAGCAAAGAACTAAGAGAAAAATATGGTGAGAATCATAGAAAGATATCAATCCTATCATATCTTTAGCATATCAGATACTGGCCCTCAATATTCATAAAAGATATAGAATTCTACTACTCAGGTAATATCTCTATAAATAGGAAGTTAAGTCTACAGGTACGCACTTTTAAACTCTCTATCGTAAATATTACTGTGCATACACCTCACGTCTTGGCTATGTCGTTTTATCATAGTGCACAATAATCTGCTAGTCTTTAAGATATCTTATCCATAGATATTTGGGAAAGGGCACACAGATCCTATATTAACATACCAATCATTAGATTGGACATCTTGATCCACATGACCGAACAATGGCGCCATCTGTGGAGATGGTAAACTTTTAACCGCACACCATCATGGTAAATGCAAGAATCCGCACCGTTAATTTAAGAATTTAATTATTTAATTATGAGATTAACGAGGTATTTCCATAATTGACCCTTATAATTATGAAAAGGCTTAAATAATTATGGTAAGTGACTTATAATGTTGAAAGTCGCTTTTCTAACGAAAATTGCAGATACCGGTTCTGCTCCACGGTACAAATGCGTACCGATGAAGTATCCCAGAAAATTATAAAATATATATATATATATATATATATATATATATATCACTATAATAATATATAGGACTAGTATAACAAGTTCTGAGTCAAAATAATGAGATTTGGTATTAGAACTGATACCGGCTACGTAAAAGCGCGTACCAGTAAAGTACTGCGAAAATTATAATAAAAATATGAAAAATCTTAGAAAAATGGTTAGGTTCAAAATCCAAAGTTTGGGATTAAAATGATAAACATAGCTATTAGTGCTAATACAGTGAGATTAATTTTAAGTGGACTATAAATAGACCATTGCATAAGGCCCTGGGTCAGAATTGATGTGCCTATGTGAAGTGTTTTCTGAGTTTTGACTGCTGAACCTCTCCACACACTCCATAGCCTTCTTATAACACCCTGTGTATACCCGGTTTGTTATCATGTCATCGTATTAAGCTACGCTTAATTAAAATGCGGAATAACTTTTTCTTTTCAATTATGACATCATTATTATTAACCAAGTTGATTACTTAATCCTTTTTTATAAAACATTGCATGTATGTAAATTGCAACAAAAGCTAAATATACTGAATAACCTCATAATATAAATATGTGAGTATCTAAGTCACAGAACTACAACACGTAGCCCGGACCATGTCCTGATACATTTATACAACTTGAAACTAACTCAACATAATCAAATCAATGTGGCATGGACAATTCTCATGCTCACCCAATAAGGCAACAAAGCCCAACAGAGTCTCAACAACAAAGACATAATAATCAATATAGAAATATAATTCGACATCCAAGCAGATCAGCATAACATGCATAAACAGTCAACTAAAATTCGGCCTCCTGCCGCCCGAGGTCTCAACCCCCGAGATACATGAACCTGAAAATGTGCCCCAAACATGGGGTGAGATCTCTAAACAGAAATCTCAGTAAGACAAGGGGTCCTCAAGGATTTCTCCACCTCAAGCTCACTTACATGTGCAATATAAGTTCTAAAAGCAGTAAAACAGTATAAGTTCCAAAATCAGTGCAATGCAGCAGAATAATCATGTCATGTGTGTCAATTATTCTCCTGGCCAGAGAAATGCAGGATTTACATACGTCTATTACCTACATCAGTGCAAGACACCACTTGCACTCGTCCACAGAATCACCCTATGGTATGTCTCCTACATACACAGGCTTACCGTCTAGGTGGAACAACACATGCATATCATAAGGCACTTGCACATAACAGCTCAACAACATTTCAAAATCAATACATGTAAACACATCATGCATATAAACCATTCCTTCATGGGGTATGGTGGAACCAATAATGGCTAAACCGAGGATACAAAAGCTTACCTCTTAAGCAATCAATCCAAGCCAAGTCCACACTATTTCAATGCCCACAAACAGCACAATCACAATCTAATTGTACAATAAATAATCATTAATATTCATTGTCTAAGGTTCCATTAAGTGATTAGGGCTTTCCAACTTGTTTTAGGTCAATTCATGCAATTTCTGCAGGAGGTATTCGAATACTCCTCGATGAGTATGCGAATACTCCATGTCTCCAGAAAGTATCCGAATACTTTCACTAAGGTATTCAAATACCACATGATTTCCGAATACTTTTTCCACGGTATCCGAATACTACACAGTATCCGAATACATTTTCCCCCAGTATCGGAATACTTACCAGTATTCGGATACTTCTTCAAAGGTATCCGAATACTTTTCTTCCCAGAAAGTATCCCAATACTCCCTTAAGGAGTATTTGACTACCCCTTGATAAGTATTCAAATACTACACGAAAAGTATTCGAATACTCATCATACAGAATACAGAAACTCGAGATGTCATCTGCATAATTCCATTTTTAACAGATGTTCATTAACATATTTTAGACTTAGATTCTCAGTCCTTAACTTAAATGATCAAAGTTTCCCTTTTTAGTGGATTAAACAAGCTCAAATCATGAAAATACAAAAGAGGTGATCGTGGTATACCTCCAAGGCTCAAAACTCAGAAAATGGAACACACTAGGAGTCCTCTACACAACACTATGGTTCTGCCACTTCAAGACCACGAAAATAAACTACAAGCTTGGACCTTTCACCATCAAAATGGCTTCTTGAAGCTCAAAATGCCAAGAAGATGACCCCCCGCACAACCAACTCAGCACTCAGCCCACAAAACCTCTCAAACTCAGAAGCTAAACTCAGAAATGGAGCACCTTTCAACCTCTCAAGGCTTAAGCACACTTAAGTATAAAGCTTTTGTGAAGGAATCAAGAGGAAATGTGACCTTTTGAAGGTTTTCTATGGAGAGAAAGGTGGTGGCAATGAGAAGAGGTTGACCAGCAGTCAAGGGTACCAGAATTTCACTTAGGAAATGCTACAAACTGACCTAGGGCTTTGTGCAAGGGTCCTTATATAGTCCACTTAAGTTTAATCGCACAGTATTAGCATTATTAGTTACGCTTAGCATTTTAATCTCAAACTTGGAATTCTAAACCTAGCCATTTTCTAAGATTTGTCACCACGCGCGAAGGATCGACTATATACTTCCGAAGCTGAGACACGTGAAACACGTCGTGGATGTTGGCCAAGTTCAGAGGCAATGCAAGCCGGAAGGCAACAGGTCCTACTCTACCAAGGATCTAGTATGGCCCAATAAATCTAGGGCTAAGCTTCCTCACTCCAAGTGTCCGACCAACACCGGTGACAGATGGTAGTCTCACAAACACGTGCTCACCCTCACTGAACTCCAATGGGCGATGCTTAACATCATAGTAGCTCTTCTGGCGATTCTGCGCCTGTTTCAGCTTTTCTCTAATCAACTGAATCTGCTGGGCTGTATCGTGGAAAAAATCCAAGCCAAATAACTCGCGATCTCCAACCTCAGACCAACAGGTAGGAGTCCGACACTTCCTACCATACAACACCTTGTAGGGTGCCATGCCAAGGCTAGCATGGAAACTGTTGATGTACGAAAACTCAACCAATGGCAGGTACCTATCCCATGCTAAACCATGCTCCAAGTGCAAGCCCTCAACATGTCCTCCAAGGTATGGATGGCCCGCTCAGTCTGTCCGCCAGATTGAGGGTGATAGGTTGTACTCAATCTCAACTGAGTACCAAAAGCTCCCTGCAGCGCCTCCCAGAACCGAGATGTGAACTTCGGGTCCCTATCACTGATGATACTCTCGGGCACCCCGTGAAGTCTCACGATCTCGCGAACATACAGTCTGGCCAACTGCTCAGTAGTGAAGCTCACCTTCACCGGAAGAAAGTGGGCAGACTTCGTCAATCTGTCCACAATGACCCAGATAGAGTCATAACCAGCCTGAGTCTTTGGCAATCCCACCACGAAGTCCATGGAAATGCTCTTCCATTTCCATTCCAGAATCTCAAGAGGTTGAAGCTTACCAGATGGCTTCTGGTGTTCAATCTTCACCTTCTAGCAAATCAAACACTTGGACACAAAAACAGTTATGTCCTTCTTCATGCTCGACCATCAGTAATTTCTCTTCAAGTCCTAGTACATCTTTGTAGCACCAGGGTGGACAGTAAACTGGCCCTTATGAGCCTCTGTCATCACCTCCTCAGTCAAGGACCTCGAGGAACTACAATCCTCTTCTGGAAAGTCAACAAACCATCCTCGTTCCAAGACACACCGTCCTGGTTCTTCACAAAGTCAAGGCACTCTCTTTGCACCTTCGCCTCTTTAATCTTTTCCATGAGCTCATTTTCAACTTGCACAGTTTCCATTTCGAGAAGTGCACCCCCAAACAAAGAGGTCACCGTTAGATCTTGAAACTTCTCAATAATATCATAGTCACCCATCGTCAAACTGGATAGACTCACAGATTTCTGACTCAAAGCATCAGCTACCACATTGGCCTTGTCAGGATGGTACTTCAACTCAGAGTCATAATCCTTCAGAAATTCCATCCATCTTCTTTGTCTCATGTTCAACTCCTTCTGATCGAACATATACTTCAAGCTCTTATGGTCACTGAACACGACAAACTTCAAGCGATAGAGGTAATGCCTCCAAATCTTGAAAGCAAAAACAATAGCAACCAACTCCAAATCATGAGTCGGGTAGTTCTCCTCGTGAGGCTTCAACTGCCTCGAAGCATAAGCAATCACTTTGACCAACTGCATCAACACACAGCCCAGCCCCTTTCTGGAGGCGACACAATATAACCCAACCTCTTCAGCAGGATCAGGAAGGACCAACACAGGTGCAGTCGTTAGTCTCTCTTTCAACTCCTGGAAGCACTCCTCACACTCGTGAGTCCACACAAACGGAGTCTCCTTCCGGGTAAGGCGAGTCAATGGTAGAACCATCATGGAGAATCCTTTGATGAACCTCCTGTAGTAACCAGCCAAACCCAAGAAACTCTTAACTTCTGTAACCGTCTTGGGCCTCTCCCAATCTAACATGGCCTCAATCTTGTTTGGATCCACTGCAACTCCTTCTGCAGAAATAACGTGCCCAAGGAACTTCACTGACTTGAGCCAAAACTCACATTTCGAAGGCTTAGCATAAAGCTTTTTCTCCTTCAGCACTTGCAACACAATCCTCAAGTACTCTGCATGCTCCTCCTCAGTCTTGGAGTATATCAAAATATCGTCAATGAAGACGATCACAAACTGGTCCAAATACGGCTGGAAAATCCGATTCATGTAATCCATAAACACTGCGGGTGCATTGGTGAGTTCAAACGGGATCACCAAATACTCATAGTGACCGTATCTCGAACGAAACGCGGTCTTGGGGACATCCTCCGGCTTAACCCGAATCTGATGGTATTCAGATCAGAGATCAATCTTTAAATACACACATGCACCCTTAAGTTGATCAATACGAGGAAGGGGATACTTGTTCTTGATTATCACCTTGTTCAGCTTCCTGTAGTCGGTGCATAACCGCATAGTCCCATCTTTCTTTTTCACAAATATGACTGGTGCTCCCCATGGAGACACACTCGGTCGAATGAAGTCTTTCACCGAAAGATCCTCAATGTGCTTCTTCAGCTCTGCCAACTCTAGTGGAGACATTCGGTATGGAGCTAATGAAATAGGCCCCACACCATGCAACAAATCATGGAGAACTCTATATCCCGCTGTGGCGGAAACTCAGGAATCTCCTCAGAAAACACCTCGAGGAATTCCTTCACCACAGGAATGCCGGTAATGTCCTCTTGTGTCCCACTCACCAAACCTCCCAACATGACATATCCGAATGCCCCTGCTCTCAAGGCTCTCCTAGCCTGCAGCACTGAAATATAAGGCGAGGAGCTGGCTGTGGAATCACACGGAGACATCACCACTCGCTTGACACAACAATCAATCATCACACAATTCTTGGACAACCAATCCATACCAAGGATGATCTCCAAACTAGCCATCGGCAATCCTATCAGATCCACTGAAAACTCACGGCCATCCCACTGAAACATGACATCTCGATGTACAGTTGAGGTATCACACCTTTCTCCGGTGGCGGTAGTCACCCGCAACGGTGGAGAAAGCACAGCACCGGGCAACTCAAGCCCCACAGCAATCAGGGTTGCAATAAAAGAATGCGTAGCCCCAGAATTGTAAGAACCTGCACCGTTAAATTAAGAAATTAAGTTAATTAAATGTGAAATTAGGAAATAATTCCATAATTGACCCTAATAATTATGAGAAGGCTTAAATAATTATAGTAAGTGATTAAGAATGCTGAAAGTCGCTTTTCTGACGAAAAGTGCAAATACCGGTTCTGCCTCACGGTATAAATGCGTACCGATGAACTATCCCGAAAAATTATGGAAAGTATATATGTGTCACTAGAATAATATATAGGACTATCATAACAAGTTTCAAGTCAAAATAATGAGAACTAGTGCCAGAACTGATACTGTCTAAGTAAAAGCGCGTACCGAAAAAGTACTGCGAAAAATAAAATAAAAAATATCACAAATCCTAGAAAAATGGCTAGGTTCAGAATTCTAATTTTGGGATTAAAATGCTAAGCGTAGCTATTAGTGCTAATACAATGTGATTAATTATTAACCACCTATAAATACTAAAGGGCACATAACCCTAGGCTGATACTCAGCCTTTCTACGTGACCCGTGTGCCTCCCATTTCTGACTTGGTGTCTTCCCCTCTTGCCACCTTCGTTTCTCCAAAGAAAAACCTCCAAAGTGACCATCTTTCCCTATTGCTTCTTCTTCTAAACACCACGGTTGAGGGTGATTGAGACTTGGGTAAGAGAAAAGCTCTTATGTTCTGAGTTTGGGTTCTGTTTTGGGAGGTGTTTGGGGGCTGTGTTCATGAACCTTGTTGTGGGAACCATTTCCTTGAGTGTTGGAGCTTCAAGGTGTGATCTTTGAAGAGAAAGGATCCTTCTTGGTGGGTCATTTTCGTGCATAGTGAAGTCAGAATCTTGGGAGCTTCATAGAGAGCTCCAAGAGCATCCCTCTTTACTGTCTTGAGCCTTGGGTAAGCTTCACCACCTTTGTGTTAGTATATGGATGTCTTAGAGACAATCTTTTGATTAGCTTAGGACATACATGTACTTTTTATATTGTCACAAATAAATCATAAGCACTCTTTATCATGTTTCATATTTCGTCTCGATATCATTATTAATATATTATATGAGTAACTAGATAAACCACTTGGAATAGAATAGGTATCTCTTGAGTATCTGTGATGAGATCACGATCATGAGGATTTAAGGATACCAAATGTTTATTCGTAATTTTATGTTCCTAGTCTAGAGACACTGAAAATGGGGATCAGTAATCTTGGGTAAGACTAGCACTGCTTATCTACTAGTATACAGATACAAGGTAAAGACCTTATTGTTGGACAAGTGGCCTCAAACTCAAGAGGGGGGTGAATTGAGTTTTAAAAATATTTTCACAAAATGCCTCACTTCCTTTCTTGAAATCGATTTTCTTAGAATAATATAATTTGACACAAGCAAAGTTTAGAGAATAGAAATTAACACAAGTAAATGGTATGTAAAGAGAAGAGATAAAAGGTTCAAATGATCAAATAATGCTAATATCAAGAGATGAAGAGTTAGAGAGATTGCAAACACTATATATCCTGGTTCTGTCACCACCACCGTGACCTACGTCCAGATTGAAATCGCCCGTTCAACTTTTCACTAAATTATCAAGCTTCAAGGGTGCTTGACAAACCACTACAACCTTCAAGAATATCGATTCTTGAAACCTTTACACTTCCACTCACTTACTTAGGTTATGAGCAACCTCTTTCACTAGGGTCTCACTACCCTTAACACAAATGAACAGATTGAGAGTATTTAGAAAGGGATATGTACTCTTGAAGTACAGGTTATACAAGTTAAAGCTTATAGGTATTGATCAATGACATAAGATTAGAGCTCAAATGTGATTTATGATCAAGATGATAGAAAGTAAGCAAATGATATGAAATAGAGCAAGAATAATGATTAGGAAAAGTGTCCCATCAATGTGAATAGTGATCACTATTTATAGAGGCCTCCCATGACCCTTTGAACACACATTTTCGCAAAACAAGCCGTTTATAGCCGTTATACTGCTTACTGTCCAGTAAGTATTCGAATACTATTCGTGAGGTATTCGAATACTTCAACTGGTATTCGAATACTTTTCTTACGGTATTCGAATACTTTGTTCTCAGCAGAAGTATTCGAATACAGACAATGGAGTATTCAAATACTTTCTTTAATTTTGCAGTTTTATGAGTTGTAAAGTATTCCTTTTGGTCTCTAATCACTTTCAATGTATTTCCTTGACTTGTACAAAATGTTTTGAAGTTATGAAACATGTCAAGGATATTTTTCATAACAATTAAGGCTTTCAAGTGTAAATGACATGGATGTTGCATGCATAGAGTTAATTACCCTTTGAGCTCTTTTATGCATCATTAATCAATTACCTTTACATTTAGATCTAAGCTCTCAAGAGCATGAATCAATGAAGATCTTGTGTGTTGACTGATTTGCTCTTGTTGACTTGTTTGACTTGCTTCCTTGGGCTTTTGATTGTTGCGAGTTGTATTATCCTTAATATTGCTTCTATGCTTGTTTGTTATCATCAAAACTCTTGTATGATTGAATTCTTCATATTAAGCGCATTGGTTTCACAATCTCCCCCCTTTTTGATGATGACAAACTTAAATTGAGAGGAGGAGTTAGTGCAATATGTATTTTGATAAAATGATACTAGGACTCCCCCTTAATATGTGGATGGTTGTAAAAAGCGGAGTTCTAGATCTATGTTTACCTTTGGTAATTGTGCTCCCCTGTTTACCTTAGTTTATATAACTTTCTGAATTTTGCAATATCTTCTCCCCCTTTGGCAACATCAAAAACAACAAAATAATTTAATGCATAATAAGCAGGAAGTACAGATTAGTATACGATTGATATAATATCAGAGTTATCCAAAAGATAAGTATCTAGCCATATAAAGCAAATAAAAACCAAAAAGTGATTAACAGTCAGCATCAGAGGTAAGTAACATAAAAAAAAATCAGCATCAGAATGACTGTGTCAGATCTCTGGTGATCCAGGAGGAGAGAGGCCTGCAGTGTCGTCATCCTCATTAAGCATGCCAAGACGACGCTCGATGTGGAAAAGACGGTTGCCTATGATTTCATCCATATCCTCCAGATAGTTCAGCACATCGTCGAGAGTGGCAGGACGTCGATGTCGGCGTCGGCGTCGAGTAACTAGAGGGAGAGAGGCATCAGCAATAGCGGCTGCATCGGCAGGAGCAGCATCAGGAGCATCATCATGAATAGGGGCATCCTCATCCATAGGATCAGCAGCAGGAGCAACAGAGGAGTAGACCCACTCGCCTGCTACCTTGCGAAGGCCACATTTTTTCTGCTGGGTGCCGACAATTTTATGATTGTTCTTCAATGGGGTCTTTGCCTCCCCAATCATGGGAACCTGACTGTGCTCCATGATGGCCTGAATCAGCATAGGAAAGGGAAGAGGAGAATTCTCATGATGATGAGCGGCGAGCATGATGCGGCATATGGTGTCTGGCCAGTAGATTGTTGTCTTGTTAAGGATGGCCCACATAAAGAATAAGTCTGTGTTAAGGACCACAGCATGATTGCCTCCTCTAGGTGAGATGACATGAGTGATGATATAGTGGAGGATCCTGTGAGGCACTGTCAGACGTACAACAGAGAATTTGGTCATGCCAAATTTATATGTGCCTTCTCTAACAACGGTTTGAATGAATGCTTCTCTTTCGTATTCTTCATAGCTACGGTAATCAGAGCCATCAAACTCTAGATCGCCAGTCCGAATATAGCCAATAAGGGTAGTCCAATCCTGTGGATAGATCTTGATAGTGACATCCTTGATCTTGGATTGCAGCACACAGTTGTTGTAGGTTAAATTTTGATAGAATGCTCGAACCATAGGTGCTACATATGGGCGACTGAGCTCAGCAAAGTTCAACAGATGGACTCCCTCCAGAATGGTAGTGACCTCAAATCCTTCCTCCACAAAGAAAGCAGAGTCAAGATAATTTGGCTCAATGATCGGTCGACGAAGATAGCTAGTGGCAAACTTCTTCTGCTGAGTGGGGTGATCAGGAAAGTAGCGGGTAAAGTTGGCAGCCTCAGCAGTTGGAAGGTCAGGGACAGACTTTGAGCGAGTCTGATGCTGAGTGGATGAGACAGCCATGAGGAGACCTATGATGATTCGAGAGGAGATGAAATCTAAAAAAAAATGGAATCGAGGTATTTTACTTCCGGATTCGCTTGGAAGCAGAACATAAATGTGGCTCGTGGGGTGCTTAGGGTTCGGGGGGGACGAAAGTGAGGAAATAAGGTTGAGTATTCGAATAAATTCCCAAATCAGAGCAATAAATGCAGGAGTATTCGAATACTTTTCGTACGGTATTCGAATACTTTATATGAGAGAAAAGTATTCGAATACTTTCCGATTGGTATTCGAATACTTTTTGGAGATTGAAAGTATTCGAATACTTTTGTAAAGTATTCGGATACTGCAGAACAGAATGCAGTAAATGGACAGTGGCAGAACTGAGTTTTTGCAAATTTTTCATTTTAACAAACATACAGAGGAGTGATAGTTGATGTGAATCATGATTAAAGCCATGTATGATGGTGAATTACCTTCAACATGCTTACCTCCAAGGGTGTGATTTGGAACTTCAACATTAAAATCTTACATTTAGACAAGGTATTTGTTCCAATAGTTTTCCCAAGATGTCAAGTACATAAAGTACCTGCAAATAGACTTTGGGGAAAGCTCCGACGCTCAAGTTCGTGATTTAAAATATGAGAAGAGTGAAAGCATATAAATATATATTTACAAGCATGATGGATCAATTAAGCCAATTTCTCGTCTTAGGTTTATGTAAACATCCTTTGAGAGAGGTTTTGTAAAGATATCCGCCAATTGTTTGGAGGACTCAACATGTTCTAAAACACAATCACCATTTTGTACATGATCTCTTATAAAGTGATGACGAATATTAATATGTTTAGTTCTTGAGTGCATAATGGGATTTTTGGTTATGTTGATAGCACTAGTGTTGTCACACCTAATAGGGATATGATCAAGATCAAGCCCAAAGTCCTTAAGTTGTTGTTTCATCCAAATAATTTGTGCACAACAACTACCAGCCACTACATATTCCGCTTCGGCCGTGGAAACTAGTGAGCAACCAAGAAAGTGGCAAGTGCCACTAGTGCTTTTCCTATCCAATTTGCAACCGGCAAAGTCGGAGTCAGAATAACCTATAAGCTCACATGGAGCTCCTTTTGGGTACCATAGTCCCACTTGGGTAGTGCCTATAAGATATCTCAAAATTCTCTTTACGGCACTTAAGTGTGATTCTTTAGGATTGACTTGAAATCTAGCACACATGCATACACTAAACATAATATCCGATCTACTTGCAGTTAAGTAAAGAAGTGAGCCAATCATACCTCTATATCGAGTGATTTCAACGGGCTTACCTCCTTCATCATTGTCTAACGTACAAGATGTACTCATAGGAGTGTCAATTGCTTTTGAACTTTCCATTCCGAACTTCTTGAGCAACTCTTTACAATATTTGCTTTGATTGATGAAGATTCCATCTTTCTCTTGTTTGATTTGAAGACCAAGGAAGAAGTTGAGTTCACCCATCATTGACATCTCAAATTCACTTTTCATGGTGTTAGCAAATTCTTCACAAAGTTTAATATTAGATGCACCAAATATAATATCATCAACATATATTTGAGCAAGCAAAATATGATTATGTTTCCTTTTTATGAAAAGTGTTGTATCAACCTTTCCTCTTTCAAAACCTTGTTCTAAAAGGAACTTGCTTAACCTTTCATACCAAGCTCTTGTAGCTTGCTTTAAACCATATAAAGCCTTTTTAAGTTTAAAGACGTGGTTAGGCAAGTCATGATTTTCAAAACCGGGTGGTTGATCAACATAAACTTCTTCTTGAATATATCCATTTAAGAAAGAACTTTTAACATCCATTTGAAATAGTTTGAAGTCCATCATACATGCCAATGCAAGCAATAATCTTATGGCTTCTAATCTAGCAACGGAAGCATATGTTTCATCGAAATCAATTCCTTCTCTTGATTATATCCTTTAGTAACAAGCCTAACTTTGTTTCTAGTAATTATTCCATTTTCATCTAGTTTGTTCCTAAAGACCCATTAAGTGCCAATTATTGAGTAATCATTGGGCCTTGGTACAAGTTCCCAAACTTGGTTTCTTTCAAATTGATTTAATTCTTCTTGCATGGCCAAGAACCAATGTTCATCAATAATTGCTTCATCAATGGTTCTAGGTTCAATTTGTGAAACAAATACTAAATGATTACAAATATTTCTAATGGAGTTTCTAGTAGTTACCCCTTTTGACATGTCACCTATTACTGCATCAATGGGGTGACCTTTTGCCGATCTCCAATCCTTTGGAAGATCACATTCATTCTTGTTGGTTTGAGAGGTTCCTTCATTTTGATTTTGCTCCTTCTCTTTGTATTCATCCTCTTGCTTTTTTTCATTTAAGTTCATGTTGCCCAAGATTTCTATAATATCATCATCACAATTTTCTTTTCTTGACAACGAAGGGTTAGTTTCATCAAATATTACATGAATTGATTCTTCAAGTACCATAGTTCTTTTTTTATAGATTCTAAATGCTTTACTTGTGAGTGAATATCCTAGAAATATACCTTCATCGGATTTCGAATCAAATTTGCCAAGGTTATCTTTTCCATTGTTTAAAACAAAACATTTGCAACCAAAAATATGAAAATGTGAAATATTTGGTTTTCTTCCTTTGTAAAGTTCATAGGGAGTTTTCTTTAAAATGGGTCTTATTAATGCACATTTCATAACATAGCAAGCGGTGCTTACGACATCCGCCCAAAAGTATTTTGGAAGATTGTTTTCATTTATCATTGTCCTTGCAAGTTCTTGCAAGACACAATTTTTTCTTTCTACAACTCCATTTTGTTGTGGAGTCCTAGGAGTGGAAAAATTGTGTTGAATTCCATTTTCATCACAAAAGATTTCAAAGTCTTGATTTTGAAATTCTCCCCCATGATCACTTCTAATAGAAACGATGTTCAAAGATTTATCATTTTGAATAAACTTGGCTAGTTTTCTAAATGCTTGAAAAGCTTCGCTTTTATGAGTAAGAAATAATGTCCATGTAAAGCGGGAAACGTCATCCACAATGACGAATGCATAGTAATTGCCACCAAAGCTCATAGTTTGTGTGGGCCCAAAAAGATCCTTGTGTAAAAGTTGTAAAGGCCTAATGGTTGAGACAATATCTTTGGATTTGAAAGAAGCCTTTACTTGCTTTCCCATTACACATGCATCACATAACTTGTCATTTTGAAATTTAAGCTTTGGAAGACCAATTACTAAGTCTTTAGAAATCAACTTATTTAAGTGACTCATGCCAATGTGTGCAATTCTTTTGTGCCACAACCATGAATCATTTTCTTTACTAACCAAGCAACTATCGTCATTTGAAGGCATACCATCTAAATCAATCATATAGATATTATCCACTCTATAGCCTTTAAACTGAACTTGCCCATCATTTAAATTTTCAATTTGGCAACATTTAGAATCAAAAACAATTTTAAAGTCTTTGTCACATAATTGACTAATACTAAGCAAGTTATGTCTAAGACCATCAACAAGCAAAACATTTTCTATACAAGTTGATGAGGAGTTACCAACTTTCCCAATGCCAAGGATCTTTCCTTTGTTATTGTCTCCATAAGATACATGTCCATGATCCTTCCTTGTAATTGAAAGAAATTTGGTAATATCTCCCGTCATATGTCTTGAGCAACCACTATCCAATACCCATTTAGATGAAGAACTCTTTAAGCATACCTCGGATTCCGACTCATTGCCATTTTCAATTATCACGAAGCACATATGTTGCATTCATTTGCTTACATCATTTGAGGCTTTAGAGTCTTGCAAGAAGCATACATTAGCTTCTTCATTGCTTGAATCATCGGATGAGCTTGAATCTTCATCCCAAGCCGCATACGCCTTCTTTTTATAATTTTTCCTATCTCTGAATTGATTCTTGTCACTCTTTTCTTTCTTTTGAAGCTTAGGGCAATCGGCTTTGAAGTGTCCGATTTTTCCACATTCATAACATGTGTGAGGAGGTTGAGAAGCTCCTTCATCCTTGAATCTTCTCTTGGGAGGAAATGGAGGTCTTCTTCGAAAGTTCTTCTTCTTGAAGAATTTTCCATACTTTTTTACAAAGAAACTCATTTCATCTTCATCTAATTTATCTTCGGATGGCTCCTTTTCATTTTCCTCCTCTACTTGAGATTTGGAGCTGGTGGCTTACAAAGCTAATCCTTTGCTTTTCTTCTTGGCTTGCTCCTTCAAAGTTAGTCTTGCTAATTCTAGCTCATGCTCTTGAAGCTTCCCAAAGAGTGTAGCAATGGACAGACTCTTCAAATCTTTTGATTCACAAATAGCCGTCACCTTAGGTTTCCAATCCCTATTCAAGCTCCTTAAGACTTTAGTGACCATTTGAAAATTATTGTATGAAGCTCCTAAAGCATCCAAATGAGTAACAATATGGGTTAACCTTTTTTGCATGCTATGAATAGTTTCACCATCATTCATTTCAAATAATTCAAATTCTCTAGTCAATCCTAGAATCTTAGAGACTTTAACTTCACTAGTTCCTTCATGTGTTACTTCAAGCACATCCCACATTTCTTTTTCGGTTTTGCAAGAAGCTACACGAAAATATTCATCTCTACCTAAAGCGTTGGTAATTAAGTTTCTAGCCTTAGCATTCCAATTTGCTTCTTTACGTTCTTCTTCCGAAAATTCCTTTAAAGTCTTTGGAACATCGTTGTTGCTTTCATCCTTTTTAGAAGGAGCCGTATATCCCTCATCAACAATGTTCCAAATTTTTAAATCAATTGACTCAAGAAAAATTTGCATTCTACTTTTCCAATAAGCATAATCGGTGCCATTAAAGAAAGGAGGTCTTGAAGTTGAAGTTCCCTCAAGAGGCATATCATTGTTTAAAGAGGCCATGTTTACTCTTGAAGCGGTTAAGCTCTTTATACAAGAGTCCAAGCTCTGATACCACTTGTTGGACAAGTGGCCTCAAACTCAAAGGGGGGGGGTGAATTGAGTTTTAATAATATTTTCCCAAAATGCCTCACTTCCTTTCTTGAAATCGATTTTCTTAGAATAATATAATTTGACACAAGCAAAGTTTAGAGAATAGAAATTAACACAAGCAAATGGTATGTAAAAAGAAGAGATGAAGAGATGAATAGTTAGAGAGATTGCAAATACTATATATCCCGGTTCGGTCACCACCACCGTGACCTACGTCCAGATAGAAATTGCCCGTTCAACTTTCCACTAAATTATCAAGCTTCAAGGGTGCTTGACAAACCACTACAACCTTCAAGAATATCGATTCTTGAAACCTTTACACTTCCACTCACTTACTTAGGTTATGAGCAACCTTTTTCACTAGGGTCTCACTACCCTTAACACAAATGAACAGATTGAGAGTATTTAGAAAGGGATATGTACTCTTGAAGTACAGATTATACAAGTTGAAGCTTATAGGTATTGATCAATGACACAAGATTAGAGCTCAAAGGTAATTTATGATCAAGATGATAGAAAGTAAGCAAATGATATGAAATAGAGCAAGAATAATGATTAGGAAAAGTGTCCCATCAATGTGAATAGTGATCACTATTTATAGAGGCCCCCCATGACCCTTTGAACACACATTTTTGCAAAACTAGCCGTTTATAGCCATTATACTGCTTACTGTCCAGTAAGTATTCGAATACTATTCGTGAGGTATTCGAATACTTTTCTCACGGTATTCGAATACTTTGTTCTCAGCATAAGTATTCAAATACAGACAATGGAGTATTCAAATACTTTCTTTAATTATGCAGTTTTATGAGTTGTAAAGTATTCCTTTTGGTCTCTAATCACTTTCAATGTATTTCCTTGACTTGTACAAAATGTTTTGAAGTTATTAAACATGTCAAGGATATTTTTCATAACAATTGAGGCTTTCAAGTGATAGATGACATGGATATTCCATGCATAGAGTTAATTACCCTTTGAGCTCTTTTATGCATCATTAATCAATTACCTTTACATTTAGATCTAAGCTCTCAAGAGCATGAATCAATGATGATCTTGTGTGTTGACTGATTTGCTCTTGTTGACTTGTTTGACTTGCTTCCTTGGGCTTTTGATTGTTGCGAGTTGTATTATCCTTAACATCGCTTCTATGCTTGTTTGTTATCATCAAAACTTTTGTATGATTGAATTCTTCATATTAAGCGCATTAGTTTCACACTTATGAGCTACATACATATAGAGATGTCTTAGCTAAAGTCGTGGGCGGATCTATAAGGGTATAGCTCGCACTGAACAAACCCGAAAAAGAGACTCTATGAGAAAATCTCACAGATAGTATCATTAGAGCAGTCTCTTATTATTTGGGTGTGTCTTTCCTTAGACTAGAAGTTTTTGCCTAGATTGTGTTCTAGAAGGCATGTTTTGATTGTATACCTTGTCTTCCTGAAACATGAAGATTCATAGGTATACCTTTGGGCATGTCCTGAAAGAACATGAGCCTAGGGTGACAAGCTGAAGGAATTCGTCAAATCTCTGTGAGAGATTAGGTTATCTGTAAACTGGAGAAATCGAGAAGATATTTACATGACTTGGGAATCTATGCATAGTAAAAGAGATATGATTTTTCTTTAGAGTCAGCAAATTAAAGACTCCCTATTTCAAGTTAAAGCTTACCCTAAACTGCAAGGGTTGATAAGTTTCCTCACCCTAGATTTAATGGGAAGGTAACCCTGACGAAAAGAAATAGATACAGTAACCAAATATATTTAATAGGATGATCATGTCATTAACCTAACTAGCTCTGGGGAAACAAAGCATTGCTAGTGCTCTGTGTTGTCATTAAATGAGTTGTGGTCTTGTTGGGCCCTGACCCATTTATGTCAGTGGCTTTGTTGGGCCTAATGGGTCACACACTAACACCTTATTGTCTTGACATTATAGCATTAAAGGTTTTGGTCCTAATAATGGTTGATAGCCCAAGAAGAAGTTTGGAAGCCTACCTAAGAAAGAATGGGGCGCATGGATGGTGATAATGGGCTTGGATAGTCCAAGACATTATTAATTAATTTAAATAGTTACATTAATTACCTAATATTTAATTTCATAATTTAAAATTTGAATTTAAATATTTGAATTTGAATTGACTATAGTAGTTTGTTTCATAACAAAAGGAGAAGATAAGAGCTAGATTTGAATTTGAATTCAAATAGCATCTTATATGATCATGTCCTTGATTTTAGGAGAGGATTTTATGGCTGAATGGGGCGTTCAAATCAGCAGCACATAATCCTCCTTTAGTCTCCTTTTAAAGGGGAGTTCTCCTAAGGGATTTTTTTTGATGAAAAATCCAGCCACTTCTCCTACCATTCTATACGCCACTCTTGTGTATTTTCTTGCTGAAAATTCACTCCTCTAAACACCTTGAAACCTTGCCTCCTTCCTCTCCATTAGGGATGCCTAGCTTTCCTACCTCGGTGTTCGTTGGTGGTGTGGATCGACATTAGAGGGCTTGTATCTTCAAGCCTCACCTTGATCATCTTCAAGTTTTGGGAAGCAAACAAGGTAACATCTATGTCTTAAAGAATGTTTCTTGATATGATATGTGTAGTTCCGCTTGAGAAAAATTTTGTTTTTCCCTCTTACATGTCTACGGCCTTCAAGGCTCTTTCTATCATTTGATCATGAGTTCTTTAGTTAAAAGGTTGAGTCTTGACATGTTAATGAGTTAAATAGGAAACCAACCTGAACATAAACCTTAAAGTGAATAAAAATGCATGCTTGGATGTCCTAATGGGTTAAAAGTTGAACCTTGGAAGTGATATCTCGCGAAATGCAGAAATTGCATTCTGTCGCGAAATATCCGGATATTGATATCCGGATATGGGGTTGGAAATATCCGGATATTGATATCCAGATATGGGACTTGTGATATTCGGATATGGATATCCGGATATGGATATCCGGATATGAGACTTGTGATATTCGGATATGGATATCCGAATATGTCCCCGACAAATATCCGAATATTCTGAGAATTTCGAGACAGTGTGTAACACCCTCCCTTGTATGCATCCAAGAGAGTTGTTTGCTAAACGGATTAGAGTTCTTTTGTCATATATTTTAAGCACTGAAAAAGAATCATTTTGATGTTGCTAATTAAAACTTATAATTGAAATCAGTTTCTTATTAAATCAGAGTGTACTTTCAAAATTTCTTAACTTGCTGAAAATATTAATTTCTGGCAGACGTTGCTGTCTTGCAAAATTCGTGTAAAATCCAGTTTTCAAAATTCCATTGTAACGTTTACATAGTCGGAAATAGACACGTGGGGCTTTGCGTGCATATAAAATATAAGCGAATCGGAGGTCTATAGCCCCACTAAATATGACTCGCAAAGTGCTCGCAAGACTGTTTAAAATCAACACTTAAATAAAACGTCAGAAATTATTTTCGCAAAACGTTTATAGAATTTGTTTCCAAAATATTTGCTGATCATAAAAGTCTTAAAACAGCAATAAAATCATAAGCCAACAATAATCCAAACTACTCAGCTTAATACAGTCATCCAACAAATAAACAGCAAAAGTCCAGACAGCAGCACATAACAGTAGATATCCATATAATCATGTCTTCATATGCTCTTCCGTCCTCCTGCCATTTTGTAAAAATAGTAGCCCCAAAGGGGTGAGAAAAATCCCAGTAGTGTGGCAACAAAACCAATAATGCGACAATATTAAACTAGGCACAAAATTACAAACAGTCACATCAACATTTCATTTTTCGTTAACATATCATAGTATCATGGTGTGTATATAACGCCATCATTACGCTCATAGCACCTTCGTGCGCGTACTAACATTTCATAGTGCGTATATAACGCCATATTCATCATAATGCGTATATAACGCCTTCATTGCGCTCATAGCACCGTTGTGCGCTCACCATCACAGTGGATATTCCATAATGGCTCCCTCAAAGGTGAATTCCAACTGTGGCCTAAGCGGACGAAAGCCAAGTGTCCCATGCCCTGGTACCGAAGGGATGCCTATATGATGCGTGCTCAATCATATGCATATTTATATAGATATTATTACTAGCCAATGCAACATGAAATTTATGCACGTATGCCATGCTATGCTGTCACACACAAAACAGAAAAACAGATGCGGTATGATGTAAAGTGCATGCTTATATCATCATCATCATAACATATACTTCATGTACTTTTGATGCCATATTGCCACGCCATCATTTCTTTTCATAACAGAGTTACCATCATAACATTTCCATTGGCAGAATACTTTCATCATAAATAGCAGGGTAATCATTAGGCACATGTGAGCAACAATTCACAACTTCATACACTAGTTAATAGTCACATTAGGTAATACCACCTAACACATACCTTGTGTGCCCAAATATACATCAAACAACAGCGAACTCGGTCCACATTCAAAGTTTATGCGCACCTAATCAAGTGCACACAAATCAGAATTTTATTCAACTATTCTATCATTCATATGCCATTTCTATGCCTTCCAAGTTCTTGCGTTTTAATTGGTTTAACATGCTTTTTATACTAACCAATTCCTAACTTAGATAAATTCTCTGATTAAAGGTTGATACCACAATTTGTTAACAACAAAATTACAAGTCCCCTCATGCATTCAGGATCGGTTAGGCTGTATTAGGTGTTCACAATTAATTTATTTACATACTCATTCCTACGAGGTCTAGGGTGTGCTAAGAGGATCTCAAGAACATGCTGTTTGTTTAATTCTAAACATATGCAAGGTCTAATAAGTTATTTTTTAACTACATGAGCAGTTCCTAATTTCAACTGAATCATACCCCAAGTTCATAAAATCGACCCTTTAAGTTGCATGTACTATTGACTAGGCTGTACATAAGAGCAGAATTAAAAGAGTATAAGTAACAAAAATTTAACCCTTTAAATACAAATGCACGGCTGATCAGTGAGCAGGGAAGTCTTGGTTTTCGATTTACAGCCCCCAATTATGTACCCAATGTTTCACTAATTGCTTGAAGTTAAGTGTTCCTAATTTCTTTCATTACATAATCACTCCTACAAGACCTATGGTGCGCTAAGATGAGCTTTATAGGAATACTGTATACTTAACTTGAACAGATACAAAGCTACAATTTTTCTGTATGATTTAGCGAACAATCTACAACTTAGAGAAATCTAGTTCTCTAGGTCACCAAATCGGTTCAAAGGTTTGCATTCCTCGAGAGATTTGTTGTTCACTACTTGAACAGAAAGGAAAGGGAATCAAATAAAAAAATATATTTTCTCCTAACATACCTTAAGAAACCGAACAATGGTGTTAGATGGGGACTCGATTTTCGGTTTACAGCCACCAAGAATGTACTCCAAGGTTTTACTAATCGCTTGAAGGGAGCAGTGGCCAAAGGTTATGTAAATGTCCTACCTTTCCCCTGCAAGGACCACGCTCTACAGCTGCATGCAAGGGAAAAATCCCTATCAAAACCGGTTCATGAGGTGGGGAACAAGGAGATAAAGAAATATCTCACCTCCTTGGTGATGATTGACTTCAGCTGGCCAACGAGGAGAAGAGGTAGCTGCGAACCTAAGTTTGGTCCGTCATGCAGAGGGAAATCCTCCTTAAATCGATGTGAGGAGGAAGGAACAGTGAGATGGAAATGGAATGAGGAACATGTAAGTTTGATTCTTTCCCTTTGATGATGTACGGCTAGCGGAGGTGAAGAATGGTTGTGTTTTATTCAAATTTAGAAGGAGATGAATCCAGTCTGGTTTTTACGGTTTTCCTTGCGGACAGAGAGGGGGCATCCAGCTTTGTGACACAAAGATGATTCGTTGCTCAACCAGGTGCCTTGACCGAACTTGGGAAAGAACTCAAGGTGTCTCTTAGCGTATAGTTGGCGGACATGCAATGGAATGAAAGGGATTTAGTTTGACACGTAAGAGATATGCATAGGCTGAATTGGTTGAGGATGAGAAACATTAGATCAGAATTTTTTTTTCTACCCATGCACATGTAGGAATAAAATTTTTTGGACTGGTTTGGGTCCATCCTGGCTCTTGGGTCGATCTAACAAGGGCCTGTGGGTTCAAATCTATTTTCTAATAGGTCACCTGATTCATGTGAAATACTAATAGCTATTTTTTTTTTTTTGTGTGTATTCTATTACTATCATTTCAGATACCCACTAAGGATAACTCGGTCATTATACCCATTGTACTTAAAATTTTAATCCTATCCTACTCATGCTTATTTTTTCGTATTTGTTAAGTATGTACTCCTCCATCATCGCATTTAAATTGATTCCCTATACTTTCTAGTTAATAACCAGAATTTATATAGTAGGATTAAGTTAATTCTATCATCTTTAACTTAGAGTTTCAATTCCTAACATCATAATCATAATTAACATAATTTCCCATGATTCAAATTAAGTCCACTATAAATAAGTATATATACATTTCGAGTTCAAAGTAGGCTTCTATGTTCCTAACTAACATATATATGTATAATTTCCTAAATTAGCGGAATGTTACACAGTGACAGTTCTGTTCAGACAGAACTGTATCATGGGATTGTGGACCCATAATTGGTTAAGTGAACCTCTGTAATAATTAATCTAAGTCAGAATCAAAGTGATTAAGGGCTTATAGCTTTGTGAGAAGCCTAAAGACATGAAACGTAAAAGGAAAACGTTGTCTTTATGTCACATGCTTGTAGATTATGATTGTTGATATGATTGCTGGTCTAGAACAGATTGTGATTCTGCTCTTTGTGGACTTGAGCTTGGTTGGACTCTTGTTTTGGATAGTTAGCTTGCGAGGTAAGCTTTTGTGTCCTCAGTTTAGCCATTCTTGGTTCCACCATACTCCATGGGAGAATGGTTTTAAGCATGATGCGTTTCATGTTTTGATGATTGAAATGCTTTTGAGCTGTTAAGTGCAAGGGCCTTATAATATGCATGTGTTGTTCCATCTACACGGTAAGCCTGAGTATGTGGCGTCATACAATACAGTGATTCTGTGGGTGGGTGCAAGTCGCGTCTTGCACTAATGTAGGCAATAGACGTATGTAAATTTTGCATTTCTCTGGCCAGTAGAATATCTTGACACACTTGACATGGTTATCTGTTGCATTGCACTGATTTTGGAACTGATATTGTATATTTCTTTTAGAACTTATATTGCACATAGAAGTGAGCTTGGGGTGGAGAAATCCTTGAGGACCCCTTGCCTTATTGAGATTTCTGTTTAGAGATCTCACCCCACGTTTGGGGCACCTATTTCTGGTTCAGGTAACTCGGGGGTTGAGACCTTGGGCGGCAGGAGGCCGGAGCTTAGTTGACTGATGCATGATGATTATACAGCTTTGATTGGAAGTTGCTTTATTCTTATTATCCTGTTATTTGATTTGAGACTTTGTTGGGCTTTGTTGCCTTAGTTAGTGAGCATTGGGTTGTCCATGCCACATTGATTGACTATGTCTTATTTGGATTAGAGTTGTATTAATGTATCAGGATTATGTCCGGACTACGTATTGTAGATCCATGACTTAGATACTCACATTAATGTATATTGACTTAGATAGTTGTTTATTGCAATTACATACAGGCAATGTTTTATGAAAAGGATTAAGTAATCAACTTGGTAATATTAATGACGTCATAATTGAAAAGAAAAAGTTGTTCTGCATTTTTAATTAAGCGTGGCTTAATACGATGATATGATAACAAACCAGGTTTACATGGGGTGTTACAAGAATCAAACAAAATATCAACATCAGATCCACCAATGGAAACAGTACCTCTGATGTAACACCCTCTCTTGTATGCATCCAGGAGAGTCGTTTGCTAATCGTTATTAGAGTTGCGGAAGTGGATAAAAACTTTTTCTTTAAATACTTTTGAGTTATTAAAGTGGAAAACTGAATCTAAGAAGAATCTATTGATAGAACTTGATAAAAACATTGCTGTTTGTGTAACATCCCAAGAGCTGGC
The DNA here is from genome assembly GCF_033153095.1 of Gastrolobium bilobum. Taxonomy (NCBI): domain Eukaryota; kingdom Viridiplantae; phylum Streptophyta; class Magnoliopsida; order Fabales; family Fabaceae; genus Gastrolobium; species Gastrolobium bilobum. The sequence continues at coordinate 47,143 of NW_026896838.1, read as the reverse complement.
AAGGGCAGGGAGTGATCGCCGGTGCGAAAGTGCACGGACAATGAGCAGCTCATGCCAAATCTTGCAGCTTGAGGGTTCATGAATGAATCGAATCAACACCCGAAATAGAGGGATTCCAGAGACTGTGCTGGTATGGGACGGTACAGTTAGGAATGACTTATAAGAATTAATTGGTACTACCTATACTAACAAGATGCATCTACTTTTCGGTAGCCCGGATCGGAAGAACTCCACAGTTAAGCGTGCTTGACTTGGAGCAATTATGGGATGGGTGACCTCCTGGGAAGTTTTCCCGAGAAGTGTGCGAGTGAGGACAAAGCACACTGAAAAGTTTCGTGTTAGTGTGTGGGGATAGTCATTGATTCTTTCAAGTGGCCGGGTGTTACAGTTTGCACAGCAGAATTTTCAAAATCAGTCAGCGTTCAAACATTAATATAAAATTGAGCTTTGAAAATATTTTTGTACAGTTAACGAAATCTGAAAGTAGACGCTTGGGGCTTCGCGTGCATAAAAAATAATAGTAAATCGGAGGTCATTTGCCCCTTGAAACGTAACTCGTAAGTAGTCCGTAAACTGTTAAAAATCCAGCATTTAAAAAATTTCCTTTTCGCAAAACGTTTTCAGATTTTCTTAAAAATAGCCGCTGTTCGTAGAAAGACTTAAAAGCAAAAATAAATCATAGTTTTATAGTCATCCAAAAATCATCAAGTACCACATCATACAGTCATCCGAAACTTAAAGCAATCAACATAGAATAATTCTACTCAGCAGCAAAATACAGCAAAACTCAAACATCCAGTCCTCAAATGCTCTTACGTCCTCCTGCAATTTAAAAATTGCAGCCCCAAAGGGGTGAGAATAATTTCAGTAGTGTGGCAACAAAACCATAATGCAACAATATTAAACTAGGCACAAAATCATAATCAGTCGCTTCAAACATAAAAAACTTTTCATCATTTATCCTTTTCATCATATATAATATTGCGTATATAACGCCTTCATCACGCTCATAGCACCGTTGTGCGCGTGCATACACAGTGGGAATTCCATGCAACGGCACCCTCATTTATTGAATCCCACTGTGACCTATGCGGACGGATGCCAAGTGTCCCATACCCTGGTACCGAGGGATGCCTATATGATGCGTGCTCATCCACATGATCCTGTATATAACTATTCTACATTTCAAAGCCTACATGGATCTAATGTATACATGCCATGAAATGCGGTCACACACCAAACAGAAAAATGCATCATGATGTAAAAATGCATGCACATATCATTGTCATCATTTCATATTCTTACCATTGCCATATCATCATCATAAAATAATATTGAACATATGTGAGCAACACATCACAATCTCATACACTAGCTAATAGTCACATTAGGTAATACCGCCTAACACATACCTCGTACGTCGAAATTTAAGTTACCAATAAGCAGTGAGATAGTCCAACTTCTCAAGGATTTTTCGTACCTAATTTACAGTATAATAAATCAGTGTATATTCAATTTATGCATCAAAGTTCCAAGCTTAATAATTCCTATAGCATTCGGCCTTAAGGTTCCTTTTTAATAAATTTATTTTTGATTCTAATTCAACCTTTATACACTTTCAACAGTGAGCAATTCTTTTAATAGCTCCACTAGGGCAGAATCGGTTTTCATGCTTCATCTACAAAAAATTTCTAACTTTAAATAAATAAAATACAGCAGCCCTATATTTATTAATTAGAGACAAATCCTATCACTTACATCTAATATAGGTTCGGTTTTCAGCATTCACAAGGCCTAAAATATTTTAAATCAATTATCTTCTCCTATCTCCTAAGGGTGCGCTACAACATGTATAGTAAGCTGTCTAGAATATTTTCCAACAAACAGAGGACAACAAGACTCTTCTCCAGCAACGTTTTCAAAAAAACATAAAGATATCATGTTGTCCAGAATTTACAACGAAACAGTGGACAGTGGATCATCAAACAGCAGCATTTTTTAGCCACAACAGTGAGCAGAAATCATATGTACAGCAACCTTTTCTCAAGAAGATAAATTATTTTAAGACTTACTAACCCTACCTGGTGCGCTATAAGAGGATATAGGGTGTTGTCCGGCTTCATAAGAAGTCTAGCCATATATATAACATGCAAATAGTACCACTTATTAATTTTTATGATCATTCTTAGGTCTATATCTAGAGCTTTTTGAGTTAAGTTCAAGGTACAACAAAGTAGACTAAACATAAAAATATCCAGCCCTCCATGGATGCTCTAAAACCGAAGACAAAGACACAACAAGAATAGAAGATCACTTACGGTTCCTTGTTCACAACCAAGGGTTCGACTTGTAAGAGAAAATAGAAGGAGCTTCCACTTCCTACTGCTCCAACGTTCACCTAGCAACGCTCAAAGAAGGGAGAGGCTTCACCAAAATAAGGTCCACACATGCAACAAAGAATAGTCTCATGAGAATCTTGTGTGAGAAGAAGGAAATGAGGGAAAGAGTTAACCACTTACTTAGGAGCTTTCAACCAGTAGAGGAAAAGATTAGGATGAGGTCTATCTTTGTTTCTCCTTCAAGGGCTTACGGTTTCAAGAAGAAAAGGAAAGGAGGACTAGATGATAGCTACACTTCTTCTCTTGAAGACATAAGGTCACGGTTTTGGTAGGGTGAGGGATTGAGACTCTTTGTTCTCTGTTTAGCGTTTTGGAGGACGAAAGAATGGGGTTTTAAGTGTTGTTTTAAATGGTGATATGCCATCAGAAAAATTTGCTGAAGACTCTCCTCACATGGGGCGTACAAATGACACAAGGTGAGATGTTTTTGGTCCAATAACATTGCATGCAAGGCTGACCATCCTTCAGCCATTGGTTGCATGAGATTAAGTGAGGTTTCAAAGTTAGTCTAACAAGCAACATGGTTGCTTTTGCAAGGCCTATGCGTAAAGGAGAGGATGTAAAGGAGTGTGCAGCCTTGTGTCATAACAATGACACTTTGATCAGAATTTTCTGATCACAAACGGTACCCAAGGCCCACAAATGGGAAGAATACCCGGTGGATAAAGCTTTGTTGCCATGTGTAGATACTACCCAATAGAAAGTGACCTTGTGGAATTACTAGGATAAGATAAAAATTTGGACAGCTTGTAGGGAATTTGGGCTGATCAAATTGTGCCTCCTAAGGCCTTCTAACTTCGGCCAAGACAAGGAATGAGAGCTAACATGTGCAGCCCAAAATAACTTTTAACTTAGACACTAACCTATGAGATTTTCGATCCAACATAGCCCTAGTAACACCATGTTTTCTTTTCTTTCCTATGTTACAATTTATATATATATTCTTATACTTTAGAATTAAAGTTTCATAAGTCTAAAATAAATCTTCATTTAATACTATACTTCAATAATTTCCTAACTTAGTTTTAATCTTATGCTAATTCTCAATAATTTCTAAGGCCAACAAGCAATACATACATATATATATATATATATATATATATATATCTATATCAAATTTAATTTTTTCCACACGAGCATTCTTATCCTTAAGGTATTTTGTGTATTTTCCTAATTACGTGGGATGTTACATCTGACAAGGTTCGGAGCTCTATCGGACTGCTGCCTTGAAAGTAAAATGGCCTTGAAGGCCGAAGCATATGAGAGGGAAAAACAAAATTTTTCAAGCAGAACTACACATGCATTCAAGAATCATGCTTTAAGACAGCATGATGTTACCTTTGTTTGTGATTCAAACAGCAAGGAGATCACTGTCAGGTTTGAAAGGTCCAAACCCTCTAACGTTGATCCACACCACCTACGTCAAGATGCAAGAACACTTTCTTGAAAGCCACCAATTGACCACCACACCAAGCTTTCTAGGCGTCCAATGTGTGAGGGAGGAGGCTAGGTAAAGGTGTTTAAAAGAGTGAAGTCTTCAACATGAAAACTTCACAAGAGTGTGGCATGGATTGGAGTAGAATTGGCTAGGAGTTTTTGTGAAAACCCTAAGGAGAACCTACCCAAGTTGGCGCACAAGAGAGTGAGGGAATGAGAGAATTAGTACGGATTTTCACTTCAAAAATCACATTAAAAGTGGCGCACAACAAGAGGAGATGAAGGTGGAGTTGTTGCAATTCAAAATTCCCAACAACCTCCCCTTTGAATCCTCATGAGACTAGGTCTTTATCTAGTCAAGATTCTGACCAAATGGTCATCATATGACCATCCTATCTATGCACACCATTCAGCCCCAAAAGGGGTCCAGATACGTTGAGCAGTTGCATTCAAGTTTGAACCAACTAGCTCACTGATTCTCTCAACAACCAAATCTGATTGGAGCTTGTTTGATTGACAAGATGACACTCATATCCAACCAAAAGTCCCCATTCAGCCTTGGATGATCTCCAAAGATCTCCTCTTGATACAAGGGATTTGTTCCAACAAGATCTTATCTTATCCTTTTGTTATGAAACAACTTTTCACAGCCAATTCAAATTCGAATTCAAACATTTAAATTCAAACGTTCAAACATTTAAATTATAAATTCAAATTCAAAATTTAAATTCAAATTCAAATTTCAAATTCAAAATTCAAAATTCAAATTCAAAATTCAAAATTCAAAATTCAAATTTTAAATTCAAAATTCGAATTTCAAAATTCAAAATTCAAAATTCAAAATTCAAAATTCAAAATTCAAATTCAAAATTCAAAATTTAAATATTTGATAATTAATTTAACTAATTAAATTAATTAGTAATGTCTTGGACCATCCAAGCCCATTACATGATCCATGTGCCCTTTTCCCTTTAGGTGGGCTTCCAAACTTCTTCTTGGACTAACAACCATTATTAGGCCCAATACCTTTAATGCTAGATCATCATGACAATAAGGTGTTAGTGTGTGACCCATTAGGTCCAACATAGCCACTGACATAAATGGGTTCGGGCCCAACAAACCCACAACTCATTTAATGACAACACAGAGCACTAGCAATGCATTGTTGCCCCAGAGCTAGTTAGATTAATGACTTGATCATCCTATTACACATATTTGGTTGCCGTATATATTTCCTTTCGTCTCGGTTACCTTCCCATTAAACCTAGGGTAAGGAAACATATCAACCCTTGCGGTTTAGGGTAAGCTTTATTCGAAATAGGAAATCTTCAATTTACTGACTCTAAAGGCAGATCATCTCATGATCTCTTTTACTATGCATAGATTCCCGAGTCCCTGTAAATGTCATCCCGATTTCTCCGGTTTACAGATAACCTAATCTCTCACAGAGATTTGACGAATTCCTTCAGCTTATCACCCTAGCCCTGTGCTCTTTCAGGACAAGCCCAATAGTGTACTTATGAGTCTCCATGTTTCAGGCAGACGAGGTATACAATCAAAGCATGCCTTCTAGAACACAGTCTAGGTAATATCTTCTGGTCTAAGGAAAGACATACCCAAATATAAAGAGACTACTCCAATGACACTATCTGTGTGATTTCCTCATAGAGTCTCTTTGTGGGTCTGTTCAGTGCGAGCTATACCCTTATAGGTCCACCCATGACTTTAGCTAAGATATCTCCATATCTGTAGCACATGAGATCTTTTACCTTGTATCCGTATACAAGTAGATAAGTCGTGCTAGTCTTACCCGAGATCACTGATCCCCATTCTCAGTGTCTCTAGACTAGGAACATAAAATTAAAAATAAACGTTCAATATCCTTGAATCCTCATGATTGTGATCTCATCACAGATACTCAAGAGATACCTATTTTATTCCAAGGGGTTTATCCAGTTACTCATATAAAATATTAACAATAATATTGAGACAAAATATGAAACAGGATAAAGAGTGCTTTTATTTATTTGCAACAATATAATAAGGTCCACATATGTCCTAATCTAATCAAAAGATTGTCTCTAGGACATCCATATATTAACAAGCTCCCACTTGGCCTAGAGCCAATCTGACCTAAGTCGTATACCTAAAGCCTCACAATGACTATCATGTTTTCTCTGAGAAACAGCCTTTTTCAGAGAATCGGCTAGGTTATCATCTGTGGGAACATAATCCATCTATACATCCATCCTATCAATAATTACTCTAATCAGGCGATATCTGCGGAGCACGTGTTTAGATCTTTGATGAGACCTTGGTTCCTTTGACTGCGCAATGGCTCCAGTGCTTTCACAAAGCTACTGTATGGGCTCATCTACGCTTGGAACCACCCTTAGTTCAGATATGCACTTCTTGATCCACACAGCCTCCTTAGCCGCTTCTGAAGCAGCTATGTATTCAGCTTCTGTCGTTGAACCTGTTGTTGTCTCCTGCTTGGAACTCTTCCATGATATTGCCCCACCATTTAAGGTGAATACGAACCCTAATTGTGACTTGCAGTCATCTTTGTCACTCTGAAAGCTGGCATCAGTGAACCCTTTCACTGAAAGTTCATCAACCCCACCATAGACCAGAAACGCATCCTTAGTTCTTCTTAAGTACTTAAGGATGGTCTTGACTGCTGTCCAGTGACCCTCTCCAGGGTCAGACTGGTATCTGCTTGTAATGCTTAAAGCATACGAGACATCTGGTCTCGTACATATCATGGCATACATGATAGATCCAATAACCGAAGTGTATGGAATTCCACTCATGCGATCCTTCTGAGGTTGTGACTTAGGACACATAGCCTTTGAAAGATGTACCCCATGTCTGACGGGAAGAAAAATCCTTTTCGACCCTTCCATGCTAAACCTCTTTAGCATCTTGTCAACATACGTGGATTGAGATAAACCCAGAAGCCTCTTGGATCTATCTCTATAGATCTTTATACCAAGTATAAAGGTCGCTTCTCCCAAATCCTTCATGGTGAAGCTTTTGAAAGCCACTCATTCGTTATTTGTAATGTGGGGATGTCATTTCCTATTAGCAATATGCCATCTACATAAAGTACCAGGAAGACAACATTACTCCCACTAACCTTCTTGTAAACACAAGGTTCATCCTCGTTCTTGATAAAACCGTTACTCTTAACGACTTCATCAAAACGAATATTCCAACTCCTTGATGCCTGCTACTATTGCAAGCATGATCCTAATAGATTTCATCATGTAAACCGGTGAGAAAATCTCATCATAGTCAACTCTTTGTCTTTGACGATACACTTTCGCCACCAACCTAGCTTTGTAGGTCTGAACGTTGCCATCTGCATCAGTCTTTCTTTTAAAGACCCATTTATTACCGATAGGAACTATTCCTTGCGGTTTAGGAACCAAGGTCCATACCTTGTTTTGATAAATCGTATCCATTTCAGATTCCATGGCTTCAAGCCATCTAGAAAAGTCAACATCCTTGACTGCCTCTTCGTAGTTACTTGGTTCATCATCCTCGACGGTTTGCTGATTCTCAATCACAAACCCATACCTCTCAGGTGGATGGATGACCCTCGTAGACCTACGGAGTTGTGTGTTTACTTCTCCATTGGAGAACGTTGTCTGCTAAGCAGACTCGGGTTCCTCAATCTGTTCTTATGGTCCTTGAACTTCTTCAAGATCAATCTTACTCCCACTGGCTCCTTGAGAGATCAAATCCTTCTCAAGGAACTCAGCATTCTAGGACACAAACACCTTGTGTTTAAAGTAGTATCCCTTAGAACCTCTAGGATACCCCACAAATTGACATTTAGTACTCTCGGCACTAAGCTTGTCTGATGCCAACGCTTTGACATAAGCCGACGATCCCCATACCCTGAGGTAACTCAGGTTGGGTCTCTTACCATTCCATATCGTATATGGTGTGGTCTGAACAGATTTAGACGGTACCCTATTTAGAAGGTATGCCGCTGTGTCTAAGGAATATCCCCAAAATGATTTTGGAAGTTGAGTCTCACTCATCATAGACCTAACCATGTCTAACAAGGTTCTGTTTCTTCTTTCTGAGACACCATATTGATGTGGTGTGTAAGGTGTAGTAAACTGCGAGAGAATTCCATTTTCTCTCAGAAAATCCGAAAACTCATGGCTCAGATATTCACCATCACGATCTGATCGCAGTGACTTAACCATCTTGCCACGTTGTTTCTCTACTTCATCCGTAAAGGTAATGAAATAGGAGTTTCCTCCTCTAGTTTTAATAGACATTGGGCCATATACATCAGAATGAATGAGTTCTAATAACTCACTAGCCCTATGAATCTCAAGCCCTTTGGGCTTTTGACGAATCATTTTCCTAGCTAGACAAGATTCACATTGTCCATAGGATTCCAAATCCTTGGGATCTAGGCATCCATCTCTAGGCATCCATCTCTATGCATCCTAGACAATCTTGTTTCATTTTATGTGCCCTAGTCTACAATGCCAAAGATAGGATTGATTATCTATCCTAGGTCGTTTAACATCTACATTGAGAACTTCAGTTCCCATTTCCAAAACATACAAGCCATTTATTAAAAAAACAGTACCAAAAACAATATCATTCAAAATGATAGAAAATGTACCATCCCTAATAGTGAAAGCAAAACTATCTTGTTCTAAACAAGAAATAGAAATAATGTTTCTAGAAATGCCGGGAACATAAAGACAATTATTCACATGCAATAAGAGGCCCGTAGGCTAATGAGGTCGGTATCTCCAACAGGATGAGCAGCAACTCTTTCTCCATCACCAACGCGGAGGTCCACCTCTTTCTTCTCCAATCTTCTAGGGCTCCTAAGCACCTGCAACACATTCCAGATTATGAGAACCATTACCGGTATCCAATACCCAAGAAGTCAGATTAGCACAAGAATAATTTATCTCAATTATGTGAATACCTGAGGTGGAAGCATCACCATGCTCCTTCACACTCTTCAAGTAGTCTGGACAATTCCTCTTCCAATGGCCATCTTTGCCACAATGGAAGCACACAACATCGCTTTGGTCCTTGGGTGCACTCTTACCCTTCTTTTTGCCTTTCTTCCTTTTGGACTTTTCTTTGGGCTTAAGGCAGGTTCCCTTCGCAGGCTCCTTGCCCTTACCGTTGGCCCTTTCAAGCCCACCAATCAGAAGAGCTTGTGTCTCATCCTTCTTGATAGACATTTCAGCAGTTGTTAACATACTTAACAACTCTGGCAAGCTCACAAGCATCCCATGCATGTTATAATTCATTATGAATTCATTGAAAGAAGGAGGAAGTGATGATAGAACTAAGTCATTAATTAATTCAGCATCCATTAGAACCCTAGACCCTCTAGCTTCTCAATGAGCGCTATCATCTTCAGCACATGGCGGTTAAAACACATGTCTTCAGTCATCTTGCATAGGAACAATTCCCTAAAGGTCTCATACCTCTCATGTCTGCCTTTAATATCATACAACTCCCTGAGATGCAGGATAATAGAGGGGGCATCTGTAACAGCCCGTTGTACACCGGTATTGTTAACATTAATTATGATAATAAGCGCATTTACAATCACAGCAATTCATTTATAAAAAAACGAATAAACTTTTTCCGATTATTACGCGAGCATTTAAAACAATAAAAAGCGTAATAATTAAAAGCTGTGACCGTAACTGTAAACTCTTGCGGAATAATTATTTAAACTATTTCTATGTCTTATTTTACTTATCATAAGTTACTAAGGGGTTCCCATAAACTCACTTAGCCAATTTCTCAAATTTACGTTTTTACCTTTCTGAACATGGTTCTCTAATTAATTTTCTGCGAACTCACCGCTCACAATCAGACCATCCTTTTGAGTTATATTTTTTTCTTACTTAATTCCCTTTCTAAGAAGCTATCACACGCTTTAATCGGAGCTCGTTTGCTCCGGCTACCGCCGTTTGAAGTTGGATAAGCAAAACAGCCAACCAACCCCAAAACAGCTCAAAACCTCTCTCACTCCACGAATTACTGTAGCAAATTCACTATTCCAATTGCTCTCAAATTTTTATGCTACAAACTAGTCACCTCAACCTTCAATTTGATATATCAAACGCTTAATTTTACTGAGAAACGAAGCGGTAATTAATTTCCAAAAGCTACCCGAAACAGCCCATGCATAAGGGGGTTCTGGACAGTCCGTATTCAATAAATGCTACAGGGCTGTGTGCAACCCAGAATTTGCTCATATTTTAACACCATGTAGGAGACATCTCAAGCTTTAAAATAGAGTATGTGAAGTCCCTATCGGAGCTCTATGGAGGGAGATATGCTCTCTCGAAGTTCGTCTAAAATCTGCCAATTCTACAGAAAATTCGCCAGAGTTTCCTTTGTTTTTCTTAAAATCCCCAAACTGCAAATGATCCCTAACACCTGAAATGTACCTAATAATCCAATGGATGACACACACAAGGACCAACAATGCCTTGGGGAACTTTCAACCCAACTCAGTTTATAGTTATTACACAATTCATATTATATGGCTCACTTTATAATTCCTTAACTCATTTCAATCACCAAGTCCATTTACATGCAATTTCTCAACATAAGCATATAATCATAATTCTAACATAGGCCTAAAGCCCTTCCATCATATTACATCAATATTCAGGCATACTTACAACATCTCATTTAAATATAACAACGTACATATTCATAACTTGAATTTACAACTTGAAATATGAACTTGAATTTACTACTTTAAACATAACATCGAATGGCATAATAACTAACTAGACTTAGGCAAAATATATATATCATGAACAAATAATGACAATTCTCCCATGACTCATCCTACGGGCCTCTTGCCCGCCACTCCTGTTCCACTGCTTTCTCCTGAAATAAATGCCCCAAGACGGGGTGAGATATACGAATATATCTCAGTAACCCAGAGGTTCTGGAGAAAACTCCGTCCAATGGTTCACTTCGATGCATATAAGTAATATAAAACAACCACTTTCAAAACGGGATATAGCAAGGGATTTAGAGACACTGAGGAATATCGGGATATAAAATACGACGAAGCTGGAAGGGTAGCTACCAATACCACGCAACGTCCACGGCATATAAGCCTACGGGTATCATCCAAGGTGTGTTCCAAGAACCACAACCAAGGTACCCCTTCCGTCCATATACACCCGAGACATTCCTAGTCTGCTCCTACCCGGATGACACACCACGACCCTAGGTCAACTGGAACTCCCTCTCGGAGACCTATCCAGTGGAAGTCCGAAACTGCCCGAAGGCTAACTGTCTATTGGCCAGAGACTCGGTACATAAGTACCCACTGTAATAATGCATGCATGCTCATGCTGTTCTACACTACTCATATACACTTCCTACCATTACCCTCAACGGGTATGGTGGAACAGAAAAGGGGAACAAGCCCCAGTACCAAGAGGTTACCTTAGTATGCCTCTTCACTAACTCCACAGCAGCTTATTTTCCAAACTTGTTACTCAACAGAATGCCTACACAGAGGACATTCCCTAATTACTCAAAATTCATATAAACTCATGAAATTTACATTATACTTGCATTGATTCCTCCACTTACCTCAACTCACTTGGTCCCATAATTATCCAACAACTCATTAATCTAATCCCAACACATTTCCAATTTTCAAAGTCATGACACCTCAAATTTCTCTAAGTTACAAAATCCGTATTTTTCACCAAAAATTTTCATTGCATTTATCACTAATACACATTATTCTAAGACACTTTCATGTACAAACTTTTCCCAATTGAGCTCTCTAACATCACACATCAACAAATCAAGGTTTAGGGTTCATGAAAATAAACTACAATCAAACCATGTAAATGGGATGGAAATATACTCACAACCAAGGCTAGATGCTACCCTAAGACTCCTCCAAGCAATGGAAGATCAAAAAGATCCATGAACATCCATTTTTCCCCAAATTTTCGCAGCTGAATTTGAGCAATATCTCCCCACACAACCAGTTTCAAGGCTCAAGAGTGGTACCAATGTGTTTAGAAGGTGTTTTCAATCAAGATTCAAGACAAAAATCGTTGGATTCGGTGGAGAAACGATCAAGTTATGGTGAATTGAAAATTTTGCATAAAAATGGTGATGGAAGGGTTGTTTGTGCGGATTTGCAAGGGGGAGAGAAGAGTGATAAGTTACAAAGGGATTCCCATAAACCCACTTAGCCAATTTCTCAAGTTTACGTTTTTACCTTTCCGAATTAATTTTCTGCGAACTCACCGCTCACAATCAGACCATCCTTTCCGAACATGGTTCACTAATTAATTTTCTGCAAACTCACCGCTCACAATTAGACCATCCTTTCGAGTTATATCACACTCTTTAATCGGAGCTCGTTTGCTCTGGCTATCGCCGTTTGAAGTTGGATAAGCAAAATAGCCAACCAATCCCAAAACAGCTCAAAACCTCTCTCTCTCCACGAATTACTGCAGCAAATTCACTCATCCAATTGCTCTCAAAGTTTTATGCTACAAACTAGACACCTGAACCTTCAATTTGATATATCATACGCTTAATTTTACTGAGAAACAAAGCGGGAATTAATTTCCCAAAAGCTACCAGAAATAGCCCCTACATAAGGGGGTTCTGGACAGTCTGTGTTCAATAAATCCTACAGGGCTGCATGATGGAGGTCTCATGGAAATCTCAAAGAATGAATATTGTAAATTGATATGGCCTAATTACTAGTGGATGTTGTAATGCATTGTGAATAATACCTAATGGCCTGATGGCCAGTATACCTACTCTGATGAATATGATTTTGTAGATGGAAAAATTTCATGAGAGACGAGTAATTGTGAAGGATCAAAGGATAATGAGTATCATAAAAAAGAGATCATGCTTGTGAAATCATTGGTATTTAATATGGATTGATAGACAGTGTGGAGGTATTTCCAATGAAGGAAATATTCTACAACCACCAAGGGTGGAAGCGATCAGTAAAATTGACGGGTTGTTATATAATATTGAGTATAGGTTTATGTAGGCCGTAGCAGGCACTGGATTAGAACGGTGACAGAATTTTGTGGGTTATGGTTGTACCACAATAAGATGAGATGGTATGATTGGAGAATGAGCTAATGTACAACCTAATGTGAAATCATGTGAGTACTGTATGATCTAGGTTGCAATAAATTGCGTGATTAAGTGGTTAGCGAAAGAACTGAATTGTCAAGGGTGCATAGAGTGTGAACTTATGTGTTTAGCAAAAGAACTAATGTGTAATGTCAAAACGAAAATGATAAGATTAGTTAATGAGCTGAGGTATGAGTGTCAGTGCAAGGATTGATGTAAAATTTCCAGTGTAAGGATGGAGGTGAGATTAGTTTTCTGTGATAGGACAGATATGTTTAGAAGATCCCTGTGTGATGGGAATTATATGTGGGGAGTATAATACATTATATTATGAGATGTGAGATGTGTATAGAACTTTGAGAAAAATTCTGGATTTACGAAATAGAGATTGTGATATGAACCAAGTCAGGTGACTAGTCTAAGTAAAAGGAGTAAACAGTCTTTGAGAAGAATAATCAAGAAAGGAATGATGCACTATATGTATATGTGATATTGGTATAATACTACTACTACTATGCTTATGGGGGACAACCCCATGTGGTTATACAAAACATTTTGCCGTTATATACGGGTATGATACAGACACTAAATGGACAAGGTCCAAGTGTGATCTGGTGTGTACTGGGTACACGTTGGTTGTTATATACAAATGTATTATGAATATAAGTTTTCTCTGTGCACTGGGTGCATGTGGTACGACATGATATTATGGATATCTCTGTGTGGCTTATGTGCCCGGAGGGTATGGTTATCTCCATGTGGATTACGTTCCCGGAGACAATTATGATCTAATATGAGTAATATGAGACGAAGAAGCATCCCACATTGATGTGACTGTTAGTATAGTTGAGTTGATTTATATAAATGCACAAATAAGAAATGTTGGGAATGCTAATAGAACAGGGTCAGCTGGTGGTAGGTTATCATTACTGCATGGATCATATGGGTTGATTCTATGATCGGTGGGTCATTACATCTGGGGCCCTTAGGACAACAAGGCATTGTTGGTCCTTGTGTGTGCCATCCATTGGATTATTAGGTACATTTGAGGTGTTAGGGATCATTTGCAGTTTGGGGATTTTAAGAAAAACAAAGGAAACTCTGGCGAATTTTCTGTAGAATTGGCAGATTTTAGACGAACTTCGAGAGAGAATATCTCCCTCCATAGAGCTCCGATAGGGACTTCACATACTCCATTTTAAAGCTTGAGATGTCTCCTGCATGGTGTTAAAATATGAGTAAATTCCGGGTTGCACGCAGCCCTGTATGATTAAAAGAACACAGACTATCTAGAACCCCCTTATGCAGGGGCTGTTTCTGGCAGTTTTTGGGAAATTAATTCCTGCTTCGTTTCTCAGTCAAATTAAGAGTATGAAATATCAAATCGAATCTTGAGGTGTCTAGTTTGTAGCATAAAAATTTGAGAGCAATTGGGTGAGAGGATTTGCTGCAGTAATTCGTGGAGTGAGAGGTGTTTTGAGCTGTTTTGGGGTTGGTTGGCTGTTTTGCTTGTCCATCTTCAAACGGCGATAATCGGAGCAAACGAGCTCCGATTAAAGTGTGTGATAGCTTATTAGAAAGGGAATTAAGTAATACAAAAATATAATTTGAAAGAAAGGTGTTGTTGTGAGTGGTGTGTTCGTAGAAAATTAATTAGTGAACCATGTTCAAAGAAGTAAAAACGTAAAATTGAGTAATTGGCTAAGTGGGTTTATGGGGACCCCTTTGTAACTTATAATAAGTAAAGTAAGATGTAAAAGTAGTTAAAATAAGTATTCCGCAAGATTAAGAGTAAGAGTGCGATTAAGTCAATGACCCTTACCATTTGACTTAGGGTTAATCTACTTTTAAATTTTACCTTAGTGAGATTAAGAGTGCGATTATTTATTTTAACCCCCGCCTGTGACTGCAAGATTAATTTAAATAATGGGTTGATCCTTATCAACAGTATCTCATACCCTCTCTTAGCATTAGGTTGACAACTCCTTGTCACTTAGTGGAGCATCTCATGCAACCAACCTAGCACTATTACCCTAAGTACATAAGCCCGGCTGAGTCTGCAACTTATGCCTCAGTTAAGCACTAACCAGCACCCTAAGTGTCTCACACTTCTAACACTACTCTCGCTTAACGAAACATGGGTCCCAACTGAGTTGTGGAGCACCACTATTTAGAGGAGGTTTGAGTAATATTGGTGGTGGGAGGTAATCATGCGCTTAATAATTTATTCCTTTTAAGGGTTCATTTTATTTACGATTTATAAAGTCTCATCAAACGTGTATGTATGTTATTATGCTAGTCGTAACCTATGTCAAACATCTATCGGTTTACACTAGTCGCAATTGGACGTGCATAATAATGCATACAAACGTGATTTGTCCAATTCATGCATACTAAACGTCTTAAGTCATATAAGCATACATTCCTGATACACTATCTCATGCATACTAGTCGTACAAAGCATACAAGCATATAAAACATTTTTATTTGAGATAGTCATGGTGCTCGCGCATTCGTCCATCTTGCTTCTCAAGCCACGGCTGCTTGTCGTCTAAACGCCACTAGCCTAATTTTCTAATTACAAATAATTAAAGAAACTCCAAAACATCTTTGGGAGGACAAATGAAAAATTACAAAATTTGAAATTCAAATTAAACCTCTAATTTAAATAGAGCAAAATTACACATTAATTTAAAAATTTGAAATTCAAATTTCGGGCACCATGACCATCCCCTTACTTTTTTGCACCTGAAAGGTTAAACAACTTGCAAGCACAAAATATCTTATTATCACATAACATGTTCTCACATATATCTTGATATTTAACAATTAAACATCAAAATAAGAATCAAAATTCAAAAAAATTCCAATTTTCTCCCAATGGTCGAATTTTGCATCTTTATGCATAATTCAAATATTTGTCAAATCTTTCTCAAAGAACACAAAAATTAAACCATTTATTCAACCATAACTCATATGGCCGAACCATACATCATCATGTACAAAATTTTTATGCTATGTTCATGAACAATTCATCTAACAAAAACACAAAATCATCAAGATCAAAATGAACAAAATCAAGAATCCTAATTTTATTCATATTGTTGAGATATGCCATGAACACTTCATGCATTTTTTTAAGAGTAAACACCCTTTTTAGTCCCTGACAATATCTACGAAGTCCTTTTCAGTCCCTGGCAATAAAAAAGGACCAAATTGGTCCCTGAAAGTACAAGAAAAGGGCCATTCTACATATTTGGGAGTTGACATAAGGACTAACATGACCCTTTTTTTGTAATTTCAGGGACCAATTTGGTCCTTTTTTATTGCCAGGGACTAAAAAGGACTTCGTAGATATTGACAGGGACTAAAAAGGGTGTTTACTCTTTTTTTAAAATAAAAAATCATGGAGAAAATAATGCATTTGAATATTCACATCATGGCCAAATCATATTCCTTTCTAAAAGCTGTTTCTTTTGTAAACTTTCACAAAGAATCAAAACAAACAAAACCATGAGTGCATGTAGATATATGAACACCATAATCATATTAAACATGTTCATAAAAAGACAATCCACATGCAAAGAATTAATCTTTAACAACTTAGGCTAGACTTAAGGCATGAACATTATATATGGATTTAGGATAATGTATATTGTCATATTTGTTCATGCCATCTTTTGCCTAAGTATAGTTGCATATTTATTATGTTTCATTTTGAGGCTTATTTCATTATGTTGTATTTGGAGAATTTATGGTCTTATGATTTACATTAGAGAATTGTAATTGTAATATTTGGATCTTGTGTAACATTGAAGTATGTAATATGATGAAAGGGAAATAAGCCTATTCTAGGATGTGAATGATGATTTATGATTCAAAGAATGCATGCAATTGGACCTTTGTGATTGAAATAAGTTAACTTGAAAGAGTAAGCATTGATTATGTATTTTGAGCAAATTGGATATAAACTGTGAAGGGTTGTAAGAGCACCAAGACATTGCTGGTCCTTGTGTGCCACCCAATGATTATTAGGTACAAATTGAGGTTAGAGAACACATTTGCAATTTGGGATTTATTGGAAAAACAAATGAAACTCTGGCGAATTTTCTAGAAATTGGCAGAATTTAGGTAAAATTTGGGAGAGCATATCTCCCTTCACAGAAATCCGATAGGGACATGCCATATTCCGTTTTAAAGCTTGAGATGTCCTCTATCTTGTGTGAAAATTTGAGAAAATTCCGAGTTGGGCGTCGACCTGTAGAAGGCAGAGAGCACGGACTGCTCATTTGGCCACTGCACTTGTGGCTGATCTGGAGCGAGTTTGGAAAAATTATTCCCGCTTCGTTTCTTGGTCAAATTAAGTGTATGTTATGTCAAATTGAAGCTTGAGGTGTCTAGTTTTCTATATAAAAATTTGAGAGCAATTGGTAGAGTGGGTTTCCAGAATAATTGATTGAGTGAAGGCTGTTTGTAGCCGATTTGAGGTTGAGCAATTGATATTCTTGACCTAGATATTTTCCTAGAAATATTTATATTTTTATTATAATTTTTTGGAATACTTCACCGGTACACATTTATACCGCGAAGCAAAACCGATATCTGCACTTTTCATCAGAAAAGATACTTAAGCATTATTCAACCTTCTAGATAATTATTTTACCATAATTATGCATAATCTTTATTAACTCCATGCTCCGACATCGATAATGTTATTTAATTAATTATTTATCGGTGCAGGTTCTTACACCTGACACTAAGATCAAATTTGTCACCTGCAGATTTCTATTGCTTCTATAATTTTATCACCTGCTTAAATCTATGCTTTCTATCAACAATTCTGCAGATTCTAAAAAAAATATCATAATTGTCCTAGGAAACTATCTTATATAGGAGCTCCTTATACATAAGGTTTATAGCAACCTAATTTTGGGTTTCTGATTGATAATTATATGCTTATTGCACACTAAACTTTTACCAAGACTAAGAAAACATATTTCACTTGTCGCGTCCTGTTGCCTGTGTTATGTTTAGAATGTATTATTTTTATCTAAGCTTCAAATTGTTGCATAATTCCATGCTTGATGCATCTTTTGGTTGAGCTCATCTTTTAGTTAATAATGTGGTACCTGTCATCCATAACAATTTAATACTCCCTAATTACTACTACAAGTAGCATTTCATAAGTCTTAAAGTCAGTTTTGAAGCGGCTAATGTCAACAACAGGTGTTTAAGCATAAGCATGAAAATTTATTATGCTAAAATTTACATTGAGTTCTAACCCTGCTAACAAAAAAAAAAAAAGATAACATAGAAAAGACAAACAAAAGCTCTTTACCAAAAATAATCCCAGTGGCTAAGATATTCCAATACCATTTAAAAAAGAGATAATGAACAATAAAAAGGGCGTTGGAACATGAACAAAGTCAAGGTGCGATTTCATCCAAAATTCAGGAGATGTTAACGAGGAGAACAAATCCAAAATTTAAATTTTAACAGCATTTATTCAAAAATATAACATGCATTTCACCTTAAAAAGAGGGTTATGGTCCAACCTGTACTGAGGTGGCTTCGGGATTTGTCTGTGATGGATGACGACGGTGAACGATGAGTATTTTTGAATGCTGCTTGTGGTTGTGATCGAAACCAGAGGTTCTGAAGTTGGAATCTCTGTGAAATCAGAGATGAAACCTTGAAAAATAAATAAATTACAAATAAAAAAGGAAGGAAACAACCGGTGCGACCCATCTCTATGTTCAAAATGTGCTGGCCCAAGTCACATTCGGGGAAGAACATCACGGTGGCGGTGGAGAAAATAGACAACCCACGACGGTGTGTAGAGACCAGAGAGGTGGTGAAATACGAGGGGGTTCTTCTTGAGGGAGAATGTGAGGGAGTGAAAAGGGAGTGAGATGAAGATGTGGTTCGTCGGATTTGATTGCTGAAATGATAAGTTAATTTTTTTAACTAAACAAACAGACACGTTTGCGACGGGTTTATTATTAATTATAGTCGCAATATGTTGTAACAAATGAGTGGGATGTCGCTTCACTTTCAGACGCGTATTCCTTTGCAAAATTTTATGCAAATTCTAAAGCAAATTGCGACGGAAAACAAATCCCGACGCAATTAAGCCATTGACATTGCATTTTCCAACTACATACATTTCTCTCGCCAAATCTGTCGCAAATTTCGTCTCAGTTTGCGATGGATATATGTATGGTCGCCGAATTTGGCACCTTTTTTTAATATTTTAAATTTTGAAAATGCCTCTTAACTTGTGATGGAACTATACCCGTCACAAATTTTCAATGAAAATTTTTAAATTCAAATTTCAAAAGAACTATATTTTTTAGTTATATATTGCGACAGATATGTTTGTCGCAAAGTGCGACTGGATTAATACCCGTCACAATGTCCGGCGCAATACCCGTCACAAACATTGACCCAATTTGTGCAATACAAGATGACATTCTTATTTTTGTTAAGTCTTAAAGTGAAATCTTTGAAGAAGAAGTCTCACTAAAACGTGACTTCATGTATAGATGACCCAATCAACAAAGTAATTGATGAGGATGTTAATTTCTTGATGAATGTCTTGTTATTTTGACATGCATGCCTGTTGAAGAAGTTATATTAAGAGTGGACGAACTATATGTTGTCATTTCTTTTTAGCTACCGAGTTACATGGAGGGATCACTTATTGAGCGCAGATCTACGGCGGACACTAATATGTACAAGTAACTCAATTAGTACGACTTTATGTACAAGTAACCCAATTAGTACGAAATTGATGACAATCGATGTTGATAATAAATGTTATCAAATGTCTCGTCTTTGCAATATCATGACTTATTGGTGGCATTAGATTGAAGTTACACATCACGATATCAACCGTAATGATATTGGCACTTTGTGTCTATGAAAATGCATGAAATTATATTTTAAATTTTGGGACGGAAATTTATTATCTTCGCAACTTACAAAATTAGACTGTTGCAAATTCCCTCGCAAACTATAAAAATATATACCGCCACAAGAACCACCGCAAATTGCGACGGATAAAATTCAATAACCCTCGCAAAATATGCCCTCCAATTTTGCGTGGAATGTTCTCGTCATAAATAATCGTCGCAAATGTTCCAATTTTGTGATGGGTTTATTTTCCGTCCCAAAATCGGCTTTGCGTCGAATCTGCGATGAAATGTGCATCCGTCTTTTCACGTCGAAAATATGGACCCATTTCTGTCGTAGTCTGTAAACCGACGCAAATGTCGTCGCAAATTGCATCTGGTTTTTTTTGTCGCAGAATTTTCATCGCTATTTGCGCATTTTCTAGTAATGGAGGCTAATAATTTCATTCAACCTCCCTTGCATTGATGGCTTTAACTTAATTCTGATTAGGATTTAATTTGGACTTGATGTCTTTATGATTAACCCACATTTGCTGAATCAGCTCCTTAAGAACTTCCTTAAATTTCTTGACCTTTGACCTTGTGATTAGCCCATTTGGCAATTGTAATAGATTACTTGGTGTTGTCTTCTTATTCCTATCAAGCACTTAGGAACATAATATTGAATAAATGACACAAAACTCGATTTAAGTGTAAAATATCGAAGTGCATTCCAATGGAACCTATGGCAAAGCACTAACAAGAATGCACAAAACTTGATTCGGTCAAAGCCACTTTACAACGAGTCTTTAGAAAGAGCTCTTACCTTTCAGCGTTGGATTAGACAATGACTAGTGAAAAACTAAATAGAAAGACACGTTATAGTAGTATGCATCGCATCGTCATCGAATAGACAAGGGAATATGTTGGTCCTTTCACTATGTTGTGTTCATTAATTAATACTATGTGCTTTTGAATTACTTATTCCAGTGTGAAACAATATTTGTCTGTTCCTTGCTTTACATGCATGGATATCAATGATAATAAGATTATGATTCTTAATCTTTACGATATCGACAAAGAGGATAAAGCATGTGCCTTTTGCTCTTTCGGGGCACTTAATTTGAAATCCACTTAATTGTTTGCAATATTCTACAATAGCTCTTTTGGAATTATTTAGCATAAGTTCCATTCTACCTAACTAGCTGGCATGTTTTAAAAGTAAACACTCACATAAATAACATCGAAATTTCGTTAGTAAGCAAATTGATGCTTTGGTTACTATTGTTTCAGAATCCTTCACAATATTATATTTGAGAGAAAAAGTTTAAGGGAAATACATATGTTATGTAACATAATACAAAACCAATTTCCTACCCAAACAAACTTTGGTGGGACTCATCATGAAAAAAAAAGAAAAAAAAGAAAAGAAATGTTGACACAATATTCAATGTGTGAGTAGGAATACTTTTTCTATATCATGTTACATGATAGAAATATTACCCAAAGTTTAATAATCATTAGTGTCATCTGTTTTAGAAGCATGGGTAAATAAGTGGGCATATTATTTGCTGCCTCTATTAATTATATTATAAAAAAAGTGTGACGTATACTGATTTTGTTCTCGTAATAGAATATAGAACTATGTGCAATTCGCCACCTTCGATTTTATTCTTATTCAATTTTTTTGTATGCCAAAGTTTTTGGGAAAGCTAGTCGCACTATTATGTGGATGTTCCCGTCTTGAACAATATTGCTCTCCGAGAAAGATACTTATATCTTAAAAATAAATAAATAAATAAATAAGATAATTAGTGAGAATGAAAATATTAAATGAATACAAAACAAAGAGGAATGTTATATTTACAATATTTTTTTTTACAACCTCTTACAATTATATCTTAACACTATTGATTTTCGTCAATCAACAGTTATGATTTCCGCAAATTAAACTCATTAATCAATTATTAATTCACAATAAATGATAACCATTGATTGACAGAAATCAACGGTGTTAAGATATGATTATAAGAGGTTGTAAAAAAAAAGTTGTAAGTATAACCTTCCTCCAAAACAAATATTTATATCAATGCGTATTGATATGGTGTATGTAGGATTTTATTTCAAGATTTTTTTTAAGTAAATTGAAGTCTCTTTACCCTCCTTAAGAATTGCAACTTTCACCATCAAACATATTAAAAAAGAAATTAATTAATCATGAATTATATGTGTGTGTTTTGGTGAGAGGCTAACAGTCTTACGGTGAAAATCTCATGCCCATCATGATATATCATAATTAATAAAGGTTAACTCCTTCTTCGAATGATAACGCAAAACATATTATAAAAATTGGGGTTAATGGTACATATCATTCTAATTGGTTTTTGTTCAATTTTTTTGTGGTGTGTGCGGGCGTTCATGTGAGTTGGTAAGAAGCTAATACTCTTACGGTAAAAAATCTTAGACCCATCATAATATATCATATTCAATAAAGGTTCACTTTTGCTTCGAAAGATAACAGAGAACAATATTAAATTGGGGTTAATGGCGCATCTAATTCTAATTGCTTTTTGTAAATAGTGTCTTGTTCAATTTTTTCTTCACCTTTTAACCTAGCCTAACAAAAACACAAAATTTTATAGTTGATTCTCAATCAAAAGTAATAGCAGAATGATTTAGCTAAAATATAATAAATCTGTGTCTATACAAGAGGAATCTATTTTTTAACTACACAAAGCCTTTTTTATCCGAAAAAGGTCATGTCGCCCTCATTAGGGTGTTAATGGGTCAAGTCGAGGCGAGCTTTAGTCTTGAAAGGCTAAGCATGTGTTTAATTATTTAAAATTGGCTACCCTGTAACCTGTTATGAATATAATTATCGGCATGTAGCCTGACTTATTTACAAAATGTAAAAGCCTGAGTTAGCCTGTGAAAAAAAAAATAAGACAACAAGATTCCACAAAATTCATAAATTCAATGTATATCCAAACAGAATATACGTTCAACAACACCAATAATTTCACAAAGATTCATAAATTCAATGGATTACTTTTCGTGGAGTATTAGACAAACTCAGAAAGTATTCGATTATTGTTCATTAAGTATTCATTACTTCCTATGAAGCACCGACACTTCAAAATTCATGACGTGCCGTGTCCGATACTTTCCGACACTCCGACACTTCGCGACACTCCAATACTCATTGCAAAGACTCAAAAAATGTTCAAAGGTTACGTTGTGTTGCATTTTGAGTTTCAACTATTAGATTCGTTGGATTACGATTACTATTTTATTGAGTTTAATATAAATATTTGGGATATCTTATGTTTCTTTACAAAATTGATGGGTATTATAAGTTTAGCTTTATTTTTTTGTTAAATTATTGAATATTAAATATAATATACACTACATAAATTAAAATTATTATATTCAAAACGTGTTCTGAGAAAGTGAGTTTTTACCTGATATTTTGTACTGCTAAGGCAGTAACAAATATCTGAATAACCCTAATCAGTAAATCTGAGTTAGAGGACTATTCCAGGGATATAATTATCATAAATGAGAAGAGGATTTGATTCTGTGAATTCTGATACCGGGTATTCTGTATTGTTGTGGCAGTAGCAGGTAGAATTTTGAAATGAGAAAAAGATGAGAAAAGGTAATATAAGTCCAATATATGCCAAACAAGTTATAATTAGACCAATGATCTAAATTTAAGAAAGTTATGAAATTCGGGTACAGTTAAGGAGACTAGTAGGGACTACAATGTAGTTAAATAACAGTAAGCGTATATGTGAGATACTAATTAGACTTTTGAGATAGAAACATGATAATTAAATAAAATTAATATTAATTATTTAAAGTTTGGATCTTGGGGGTTTTGTGTAAAAATTTGATAACAGTTCAAAGAAAAATTACACCGGTGTCACTAAATGACAGAAAGTCACTTAAGTGACATGACAAAACCCTAAAACATAAGGATACTTCTTCCTTTCCCCCTCATTCATCTTCCCCCTTTCTCTCATTAAGCTTGGAGATTTTCAAATTTTCTCCTCCTTCTCTATAAGATTTCACTACTCAAACTCCCTCAAAATCCAAAGCTCGTGAAAGCTTGTGTTCTTGACACTTGAACCCTCCATTTTTGTGGCCGAAGTTTACCAACTAGCAGTTGTATTACCTTTCCTTTTCAGGCAAACAAATGGTGGTTGAAGCTCCTTGTTGAAGAATACACTTCCTTTGACCATCCTTTGAGTTTCTAGTGTAAGTTTCTTGATTTTTCTTCTTGAAAACTCTACCTTTAATCTTTTAAAGTTGTGTTCTTGGTTTTAAATCCTTGAATATCTTATCAAGGTGGGATCTTGGTGGAAAAGAAGCATTGTTGGTGGGAAAAGGTTGGATCTTGAGCTAAATGAGCTATCTTGAAGAAGTAAGACATGAATCTATAGAAAAGATGACTAGAAACCCTTCTTCCCTCCACTTTACAATTTGACCTTGAAGAGTTTATGATGATGATGATGTTGTAATTTATTAATAATGGAGTCTTGATGTCTAAAAATGTTGGTGGGTGTCTTAAAAATCAGAGTAAAGTCCATTTTGGGTCCCTGACGAAAAATACGGTCCTTACTCTAGTCCCTTACAAAAAAAATTAGTCGTCTAGTCCTTATAAAATTCAAAGTGGATCCATTTTATTCTTTTTAAGGGACTAATGTGGGTCTTTTTGAATTTTTGAGGGATCATGATTTCAACTAAATGGGTCCACTTTGAATTTCTTAGGGACCTCGGGACTAATTTTTTTGTAAGGGACTAAAGTGGAGATCGTATGTTTTATTAGGGATCCAAAAAGGGCTTTACTCTAAAAATTAAGAAAGATGAAGAATTGTAAGGAAAAAGTGTCACCTTTGTGTTAATGTGTGATTTTCTTGAAGAGGATGAACTAAGAACCCTAAAACCAACCTACAATGATTCGGCCATATCAATCTAAATTAAGTTTTGATGGTTAAAAATAATAAAGATGGAACCTTGATGGAATAATGACTTGAGGGACTTAATTAAACAAAGAAAGTGTTTAAAAAGACAAGTTAAAAACCCTAATTTTGCTACTAAACCATTCGGCCATATAGGTATCTCCTAGGGTTTGAAAATTGAAAATGGTTCTAAGACTTCATTAGGACACTAATGAAGGGACTAAGTGAGATTGATTAAGCATAATTGATTAATTAACTCTTAAACCCTAAAATTTGACTTAATTAATGTTTATAAGCATTAATCATGTAATTAGTGAAGCTAATGAACTAATGCATAGTTGATGATGTTGAATTACATAAGTGATATTATAAATAGAAAAAACCTATAATTATGTTCACTTAGGGTGTAACAGCCCGTTGTACACGGGTATTGTTAACATTAATTATGATATTAAGCGCAGTTACAATCACAACAATTCATTTATAAAAATGCGAGTAAACTTTTTCTGTTTTATTACGCGATCTTTTAAAACAATAATAACGCGTAATAATTAAAAGCTGTGACCGTAACTGTAAACTCTTTGGGAATAATTATTTAAAATACTTTTATATCATATATTACATCTCTCAAGTCACTAAGAGGTTCCCATAAACCCACTTAGCTAAAATCTCACTTTTACGTTTTCTACCTATCCGAACATGGTCCGGTCATTGAATTTCTGCAGACAAACTGCATTCTACAAGCCTCTCATCTTTTAGTATGTTATTATATACTTAATTACCTTTCTAGGAAGTTATCACACGAGTCATAAAGTTCTTGTTTGCTCAGGATATCACCGTTTGAAGTTGGACAAGGAAATCTGCCAGCCAACCTCAAACCGGCTCCAAACAGCCTTCACTCAATCCATTATTCTGGACAATTAACTCAACCAATTGCTCTCATATTTTTTTAATTAAACTAGACACCTCAAACTTCAATTTGACATATCATACACTTTATTTGACCAAGAAACAAAGCGGCAATAATTTTCCCAATCTCGCACCAGATCAGCCACATGTGCAGTGGCCACATGAGCAGTCCGTGTTCACTTCCTTCTACAGGCGGACGTACAACCCATAAAAATCTAAAATTTTACCACAAGGTAGAGGACATTACAAAATTCAAAAAGACATATAGCACATCCCTATCGGATCTTTGTGGAGGGAGAGATGCTCTCCCAAAGTTTACCTAAATTCTGCCAATTTCTAGAAAATTCGCTAGAGTTTCCCTTGTTTTTCCAATAAATCCCAAATTTGCCAATGTATTATCTAACCTCAAAATGGTACCTAATAATCATGGGTGACACACAAGGACCAGCAATGCCTTGGTGCTATTACAACCCTTCACAGTTTATATCCAATTAGCACAAAATACATAATCAATGCTTACATTTTCAGGTTAACTAATTTCAATCACAAAGGTCCAATTGCATGCATTCTTTGAATCATAATTCATCATTCACATCTTAGAATAGGCCTATTGCCCTTTCATCATATTACATACTTCAATGTTACACAAGATCCAAATATTACAATTACAATTCTCCTCATAAGGCTATAAATTCTCCAAATACAATATAATGAAATAAACCTCAAAATGAAACATTATAAATATGCAACTTAGGCAAAAGATGGCATGAACAAATATGACAATATACATCATCATAAATCCATATGTAATGTTCATGCCCTAAGTCTAGCCTAGGCCCACTAACCACCAAAATGCAAAATAAATAGAAGTCCTCTAGCTCAACCTACGGGCTTCTTGCCCGCCGCCCCGACACCACTGCTACCTCTTGAAATAAAGTCCCCAAAGCGGGGTGAGATATACGAATATATCTCAGTAACCCAGAGGTTCTAGAGAATACTCCACTACCCAATGGCTCACTTCGATGCATATAAATAACATAACATAACATCTGAAAAATGGGATAAAGCAAAGGATTTAGTGAAGTAGGGAAGCATAGGGATACAAAATACGACGAAGCTGGAATGGTCAATGTCAAAATCACGCAACGTCCAGCCTATTGGCCTCGGCATATAGCCTACGGGTTTCGAACAAGGCGTGTTCCCAGAACATCAACCAAGGCACCCTCCATCCATAACCACCCGAAACTTCCTAGTGTGCTCCTCTACGGATCACACACCACGACCCCAAGTCAACTGGAACTCCCTCACGGAGACCTATCCAGTGGAAGTCCGTAACGCCCGAAGGCAAACAGTCTACTGGCCAGAGACACGATACATCCTATGTACCACAACACATACAATATGCATGAACATGTTATCCTATATTATTCATATATATTTCCTACCATTACCCTCAACGGGCATGGTGGAACACACAAGGGGATCAAACCCCAGTACCAGGGGATCACCTTACTAATCTCCTTCGCACAGCTCCAACGTAATACTTCTCGAGCTAGGTACACAAACAAAAATGCCTACCCGGAGGACATTCCAATTAATTTCCATCCATTTAACACATGCAATATATCAAGCACATAATGTAAACCCCGTGTATACCCGGTTTGTTAACATATCATCGTATTAAGTTGCGCTTAATTAAAAATGCGGAATATCTTTTTCTTTTCAATTATGACGTCATTATACTTAGCCAAGTTGATTACTTAATCATTTTCATAAAATATCGCCTGTATGTAAATTGCAAAAAGACATCTAACTGAAATACCTCAAAATATAGATAAAGTGAGTATCTATTTCACGGATCCACTACACGTAGTCCGGACAAGAATCCTGATACATTAATACAACTCCAACATAAAACAAGACATAATCAAGTCTATGTGGCTTGGAAAATTCCCATGCTCACTGATAGGACGTAAATTCGTTCCCATCTAAGCCCATTTTGATGGCAAAATACCATACGTTCCCTCATCTGATGAGCAACTTCAGCATGAAAATCACTTGTTTTACACATTTGTGACAAAAACACAGTGGGGGAACGGATGGTAACGTATTCCTTTAAAACATATTAAAAGGGGAACGGACTGAGACGCATTTAATGAACCTGCTCCATTCATTTAATGCTTTTGTACACTTTGCAGGTAACGTAGAGTTAAAGACTTCTAAAAAGCAAGGCGGTGCACCAACTGAGCAGCTGGAAACGTGAAGAGCAGAGAATCAATAGTTCTCATTGGCTGAAAACAGAAGCAAAACATGGGAAGGTCTGCAAACAACGACTAATCATCACCAAAACCTGTTCCATTCAGCAATTCACGCAAGCTTCACACTCTGCTGCCACAGTCTCGTCCCCTCATTCAAGCAACTAGCTCCAAAGGAATTACAGTCTTGCCACTCCTCTTCCAGCTATAAATATGACCACCCTCACACAAAAACATCATCGAATCTTGGAGGGTTTGCAGTCTGAAAGGAAGAGATCACTTAGTAGTAGTAAGTAACTTAGTTTAATTTTAAGTTGTAACTGTAGTTAAGTGTCAACCCTTCTTCTCTTCTCTGTAAACAACCATCAAGACTCCTCACGAGCAAATACCCATCTTTCTCCATTTTCTGTTTCTTTTTGTAAACTGTCTTTTAAATTAATATAAGTGTTTTTCTCTTCGTTCCAATCGTTATCTCTTGACTGAATCTCGGGTCTATGTGATCTCAGTTGAGAATAATTATGTTTAAACTATCATCCATGAGCTGAACTATCTGTGGAACGGGTAAACTGTGAAACTCTTAAAGAACTGTTTTCAAAACTATTGACCGAAGTTTTTTGTATTTCTATTTGGCTATGTAAGCTATATTCATTGTGCGCCAATGGAAATTGGGTACATACTGAGAAAGGAACTTCTATAAGGAAGGGATTTCAGACAGCTTAGCCATTGGGGGAAGGTAGATGTCATGGCAAAAACGCTACTAATAAGGGGTCAACTCGTCCATTTTAAGGTTCTAAACTAAGTACCTGTTGGAGTCAAGGGAGCCATAGGAATATGGAAACTTATGAGCCATCTAGACCATGAGTTGAGGAATCAGAGTTGGCAGGCAAAAAAACTGGGAGAAAGCCAAAATGTGCTAAGTCTTGAGCAGAGAAAATAGCCCCTTTAAGAGTGAAGCAGTAAATCTGTTCCTTCTGTTAAACTGTTTTAACCACCACCCTGTTGTCTCTTGATTATAGTTATTTCTGTTTTAGTAGTTTTTATTTTATTTAGTATTTATAAAAACTCCAATGATTGTTATCTCACCTTCTTCTAAACAGGAATGATCACATACATAACGCACGAGCAACTGTTTGCCATCAGATTGAACCTACTGTTCCTGAGGAACGTTGTCAAGACAGTAGAGAACGTTTGACCAGACAGTTCATTTACTAACTTTTCTTCTCATTTTCACTCTTTATAAACAGTGATAAAATAATAATTAGCACTCTATCCTCGTGGGAACGATAATTTGGGCATTAATACTCCCTTTATTACTTGATGCGTGCACTTGCGCACTTGGGTTGGAACTAAGGGACGAATCTGTGTTCTGCAAGAACAGAGGAACGTCCCCTATCAGAACTTATATTTTTCCACCATCAGCAAACCACCCAACACTCACCAAATCAACAGCATAACCAACAGAGTCTCAACAGACAAATCCATAAACTGAAACTAAAAGCATAAGACAGTAAATAGGATCCAACATCCAATCATAACAGCATATCAGCATAAGCAGCATAAACAGGTAACATCTATCAGCTAAGCTCTGGCCTCCTGCCACTAGAGGTCTCAACCCCCGCATTACCTGAACCTAAAATAAGCATTCCCCAAACGTGGGTTGAGATCTCTAAACCATAAATCTCAGTAAGACAAGGGGTCCTCAAGGATCTTCCACCCCAAGTTCACTTACATGTGCAATATAAGTTCAAAAGCAGTAATTTCCAATATAAGTTCCAAAATTATGCAGTGCAATAGATATTCATACCATCTGTGTTTAAACTATTCTACTGGCCAGAGAAATGCAGGAATACGTCTATTACCTACAGATAGAACAAGGAACACCGCTTGCACCTCACCCACAGCCTCACCATAGTGTATGTACTACATACTCAGGCTTACCGTATAGGTGGAACACCACATGCATATCATAAAGGCACTAGCATATAACAGCTCAATAGCATTTCCAAAACATCAAAAGCATGTAACACAGTATGCATATAACCATACCCCCATGGGACATGGGGGAACCACAACATGGCTAAACCGAGGACACGAAAGCTTACCTTGCAAGCTCACTATCCAATGCCAAGAGTCCACACAGCTCAAGTCCAACACACAGCATATCACAATCTGATTAGGACCAGCAAGCATATCAACATTTATAGCTCATAAGCATAAACATAAAGACTACGTTTTCCTCTTACGATTTATGTATTAAGGCTTCACACAAAGTCATAAGCCCTTAATCACTTGATTCTGACTTAGTTCAATCAAAACAAAAGTTCAACTTCAACAATCTGGGGTCCACAAACCCCCAATAGCCCACTGCATGAACAATGCAGCTACTTTTCTTCGAAATCCCAGAATATCCGGATATATGTCGGGGGCATATCCGGATATCAATATCCGGATACCATATCCAGATATGCATATCCGGATATCATAGACCCCATATCCGGATATCAATATCCGGATACCATATCCGGATATCAATATCCGGATACCATATCTGGATATCAATATCCGGATATTTATCGACCCAATATCCAGATATTTCGCGACAGAATGCAGTTTCTGCATTTCGCGAAGATATCCACCAAAGGTCCAACTTTTACCAATTAAAAGCGTTCAAGACTCCATTTTTAGGTCTATACAGGTTCATACACATGTTAATTACTTGCTTAACCCATTTACATTCAAAGACACCACCTTTAAATCATTTAAACTCATGATCAAGGTTAGGAAACTCACCAAAGCTTCAAACTCAGAAATGGAAGGCTCTTGGAGATCACCAAATAGCTCTAAATATACAGACTTGCAAGGAGCACAAAAATGAGATGAAAGGTTGATCCTTTGAACAACAAAAGGGCTCCTTGAAGCTCAAAGTGCCAACACAAGTCTTCCCACAACCCAACCAACCAAGTCAGCCCTCAAAACCACTCACCAACAGTGGTTGAACGCTCCCCAAGGTCACTCTCCACACTCATAAGACACCCACTCAAGTGTTTACAAGAAGAAAAGAGAATAACCAAAGCAAAAGGTGCCAACTTGCTCAAGAAATGGTGAAGAAGGCCAATGGACAATATTTTTGGTCAGCCACCCTCACTAGTCACGTAGCATGAAGGAGTTATCTAGGGTTTTGTGCCCAACATAAGAGTATTTATAGTCACTTAACCATAAAACACACAGTATTAACTGATAAACCCTTGGTTTATAAGGTTTAAAAGCATGAATTAGCTTAATTTATGTGATTAAATGGATGGAAATGAGGGTTAATGTCCTGGAAAGTCCTAAATACAAGTTCTGAAGCTTATGTTGAAAATTTACATTGTTCTTGTAGGAAAATGAAGCTCAAGAAGAAAAAAAGAGAAGGAAGAAGATTTCGAAGAAAGGAAGAATGCTCAAGTGTTGAGCGCTAAAATGTCCACACATAACGTTTTAGCGCACTGCTATAAACTGAAGACAAAAGTTGCTGGTGCCGAGCGCTAAAACGTCCAACACTGACGTTTTAGCGCGCTTTTGTTGGAAAAGTTTCTGGTCTTGGGCGCTAAAACCTCCTGATCAAACGTTTTAGCGCTCTGATGTGGGAAAAGACTTTGGTCTTGAAAGCTAAAACGTCCAAGTCAAACGTTTTAGCGTTGGAATCAGTTAAAAGCAGTTGGGTATCTGTCAAACATGGACACTAAAACGCTCATCAATGAACGTTTTAGCGCCCATGGCAGTTTTCAGTTGTATTTTGTAACTCTATAAAAGGCAAGGGCCTTCACATTCTGACATATCTCATATCCTATTATCTATCACACTAGGAGAGGGGAGATCAGATCAGATCTTTCATAGATCTTATCTGACTCCTCATTCTCTCTGAACTTTCCAAATTCCTTAGGATTAGTTTTTGTATTAGTTAGTACATTTCTATGTAATTGTAATTGAAGATTGAAGACTCAACCATCATGACAATGGAGTTTGATCTTTCTTCTTCTCTTGTTTATTCTTTAATTACGTCTGAGTAGAGTCCTTTGTAGTCTGATTCAATAGAACTCAAGTGTGAATTTATGAATGGTTAATTAGATATTTTGTTTATCTCTTATGTGATTGTATGAAGTTGTCTTGATTAATTCTTTCTATTAAGGGAATAGTGTAGAACAGACATGTTTACATTGTTTCTGTATCTGACAACTTCATCATCAAGGTTCTAGTAGTCAAGACATTGATGCTAGGATTCTGATGTGATCTAAGACCTTAGTAATTAAAGCATGTATTAAGAAGGGAATCACCAAGACATTGGGGTTTCTAATTAATGTTTCAATCAGGGTAATAAGACATTACGTCTTGATGATAAGAAAAAGGTAGATCAACATCACATAGTAGATAATTCATTATGGAAACTGGTTCATCCATAAATTCATGCTTGAGAGAAATTGACATTTGACTAATTGTTTAAATTATAATCACATTTTATTTGTTTATCAAGTTTTTTATGCAATTCAACTAAATTTCTGGTTACAAGAAATCAATGCAATTAATAATCTTTTGGTAGATTCAACTTAAGTATATATGGTTAGTCGGTGCTTGAACACAAATCCTCGTGGGAACGATCTTTACTCATTATTTTATTACTTGTGTGACTAGTACATTTGCTAAATTCACAACATTAACTTTAAATTCTACGCTTAGCATTTTAATCCCAAACTCAGGATTTTTAACCTACTCAATTTTACAAGAATTATCATATTTTTCTTATATTTTTCGAAGCACCTTTCCGGTACGCGCTTTTCATAGACCAGTTTCTGGCACCAGTTCTAATTATTTTAACTTGAAACTCTTTTTACAAGTTCTATATATTATTCTAGGAATTATCATGCACTTATTAAAATTTTTCGGGATACTTTTTCGGTACGCATTTATACCGACTAGCAGAACCGGTATCTGCACTTTTTTTTTTTTCCGAAAAGTGACTTTCAGCATTCTTAATCACTTATCATACTTATTCAAGCCTCATAATAATTATTAGGGTCAATTATGGAATTATTTTCTAATTCTCATATTTAATTAATTAATTTCCTTAATTAACGGTGCGGGTTCTTACATTCACCCCACCTTTTTAGGATTTTGTCCTCAAAATCAGAAACATATCTGTCTCGAAACTCGGGGTACTGCTAGAGAAGCTCGTCCTCACGCTCCCATGTACACTCCTCAGGAGTTCTTCCAGTCCACTTCACTTTGACCATCAGAATGATCTTGCTCCTCAGCTGCTTCTCGCCACGATTGAGAATTCTGAGTGGTCCGACGAGAGTCTTTAGGTTCTCCCGAACCTCCACATCATCAGGTTGCACCACGTGCAAATTATCTGTTATGTACTTCCGAAGCTGAGACACGTGAAACACGTCGTGGATGTTGGCCAAGTTCGGAGGCAAGGCAAGCCGGTAGGCAACAGGTCCTACTCTACCAAGAATCTGGTATTACCCAATATATCGCGGGCTCAACTTCCTCACTCCGAGTGCCCGACCAACACCGGTGACAGTTGAAAATCTCACAAACACGTGCTCACCCTCACTGAACTCCAGTGGACGATGCTCGACATCATATTAGCTCTTCTGGAAATTCTGCGCCTGCTTTAACTTTTATCTGATCATCTGGATCTGCTGGGTGGTATCTTGGACAAAGTCCAAGCCAAAAAGCTCCTTGTCTCCAACCTCAGACCAACAGGTAAGAGTCTGACACCTCCTACCATACAGTGCTTCGTAGAGCGCCATGCCAGGCTAGCATGAAAGCTGTTGTTGTACGAAAACTCAACCAACGGAAGGTACCTATCCCATGCCAAGCCCTACTCCAACGTGCAAGCCCGCAACATGTCCTCCAAGGTCTAGATGGTCCTCTCAGTCTGTCCATCAGTCTGAGGGTGATAGGCGGTTCTCAATCTCAACTGCGTACCAAAAGCCTCCTGCAGCGCCTCCCAGAATTGAGATGTGAACTTCGGATCCTTATCACTGATGATACTATCAAGCACCCCGTGAAGCCTCACAATCTCGCGAACATAAAGCTTGGCCAACTGCTCTGTAGTGAAGCTCACCTTCGCTGGAAGAAAATTGGCAGACTTCGTCAGTCTGTACACAATGACCGAAATAGAGTCACAACCCGCATAAGTCTTAGGCAATCCCACCACGAAGTCCATGGAAATACTTTCCCACTTCCACTGTGGTACTTCAAGAGGTTGAAGCTCACCGGACGGTTTCTGATGCTCGATCTTCACCTTCTGGCAAACCAAACACTTAGACACAAAAACGGCAACATCCTTCTTCATGCCCGGCCACCAGAAATTCTTCTTCAAGTCTTGATACATCTTAGTAGCACCAGGGTGGATAGAAAACTGGCCCTTATGGGCCTCTGCCATAACCTCTACGGTCAACGGACCTCTAGGAACCACGACCCTCTGCTGAAACAAAAGAAGTCCATCTTCATTCCAAGACACACCATCTTGGTTCTTCACATAATCCAGACACTCTTTCTGAACTTGTGCCTCTTTGATCTTTTCTAACACCTCATTCACAACGTCTGCTGCTTCCATCTCGAGAAGTGCACTCCCACACGGAGTGGTCACTGTCAGGTTTCAGAACTTCTCAACCATATCAAAATTACCAAGTAACAAACTGGATGAGCTTCCGGGTTTCCGGCTCAAAGCATCAGCTACCACATTGGCCTTACCAGGATGGTATTTTAACTCGAAGTCGTAATCCTTTAGGAACTCCATCCATCTCCTCTACCTCATGTTCAACTCTTTCTGGTCGAAAAGATACTTCAAACTCTTGTGGTCCCTGAAAACCACAAACTTTAAACCAAAAGATAATGCCTCCAAATCTTGAAAGCAAACACGATAGCATCCAACTCCAAGTCATGAGTAGGGTAGTTCTCCTCATGAGGCTTCAGCTGCCTCGAAGCATAGGCAATCACTTTGCCTAACTACAACAACACAAAACCTAGCCTCTTCCCGGAGGCGTCGGTGTAAAGCTCAATCTCAAGCGCAGGATAAGGAAGGACCAACACAGGTGCAGTAGTCAGTCTCTCCTTCAACTCCTGAAAACAAACTGTTAGTATTTGGGTGTCCTAGAGACAATCTTATGATTAAATAAGGACATAGATGTAGACCTTTTTAATATTGTCGCAAATAAATAAAAGCACTCTTTATCTTGTTTCATAATTCTGTCTCGATATTAATGTTAATATATTATGAATAACTTGATAAACCCCGTGGAATAAAATAGGTATCTCTTAAATATCTGTGATGAGATCACGATCATGAGGATTCAAGAATACCGGATGCTTATTCCTAATATTATGTTCCTAGTCTAGAGATACTGAGAATGGGGTCAGTCATCTCGGGTAAGACTAGCATGACTTATCTACTTGTATATGGATACAAGGTATAGACCTCATGTGCTACAGATATGGAGATGTCTTAGCTAAAGTCGTGGGTGGACCTATAAGAGTATAGCTCGCACTGAACGGACCCATAAAGAGACTCTATGAGAAAATCTCACAGATAGTATCATTAGAGTAGTCTCTTTATATTTAGGTATGTCTTTCCTTAGACCAGAAGTTATCACTTAGACTGTGTTCTAGAAGGCATGCTTTGACTGTATACCTCGTCTGCCTGAAACATGGAGATTCATAGGTATGCTCTTGGGCTTGTCCTGATAGGGCACAGGGCTAGGGTGATAAACTGAAGGAATTCGTCAAATCTCTGTGAGAGATTAGGTTATCCTTAAACCGAAGAAATCGGGATGACATTTACAGTGACTCGGGAATCTATGCATAGTAAAAGAGATCATAAGATGATCTGCCTTTAGAGTCAGTAAATTGAAGACTCCCTATTTCATAAAAAGCTAACCCTAGACTGCAAGGGATGATACGTTTCTTTACCCTAGGTTTTATGGGAAGGTAACCGAGATGAAAGGAAATATATATACGGCAACCAAATATGTGTAATAGGATGATCAAGTCATTAATCTAACTAGTTCTGGGGCAACAAAGCATTGCTAGTGCTCTGTGTTGTCATTAGATGGGTTGTGGGCTTATTGGGCCCAAGCCCATTTATGTCAGTGGCTATGTTGGACCTAATGGGTCACACACAAACACCTAATTGTCTAGATGCTCTAGCATTAAAAGTATTGGGCCTTATAATAGTTATTAGCCCAAGAAGTAGTTTGGAACTCCACCTAAAGGGGTGGAGGGCGCATGGTTAATGTAATGAGCTTGGATAGTCCAAGTCATTACTAATTAATTTAATTAGTTAAATTAATTAATTATCAAACATTTAAATTAAGGACCTACACATGCAGGTTCGGTTTTCATAATTACCATGTGCTTATAATTTTTAGAGTAAACACTATTTTCAGTCCCTGACAATATCTACGAAGTCATTTTCAGTCCCTGACAATAAAAAAAGACCAAATTGGTCCCTAAAAGTACAAGAAAAGGGTCACTCTACATATTTGGGAGTTGACATAAGGACTAACATGACCCTTTTTTTGTAATTTCAGGGACCAATTTGGTCCTTTTTTATTGTCAGGGACTAAAAAGGACTTCGTAGATATTGACAGGGACT
This sequence comes from Gastrolobium bilobum, assembly GCF_033153095.1. Lineage (NCBI taxonomy): Eukaryota > Viridiplantae > Streptophyta > Magnoliopsida > Fabales > Fabaceae > Gastrolobium > Gastrolobium bilobum. Next base: position 10,483 of record NW_026896838.1, on the reverse strand, counting down.
AAAAAGGGTGTTTACTCTAATTTTTATCTACTACATATAATGCCCTATGTATTTTAAGGTGCACTCGTGAGGCCAAGGCAAACTGTCCAATTAAGTTCTTACATATCCAAGATGTGGTTCATTAACTCGGTCCTCACCATTCCATATTAATAAAACTCTACTAACCCAATCAGTCCCAACCAATTTAATTACAACATACTGAGTTCACAAACTTGAAACCAGAAAAGCTAGACTCCGATACTTTTTCAAGAGGGCAGCCCCAACGCATACAGTGCTACTTTCAAATGCACAATTCGGGTTTTGTGTGCTTGCATGCAATACATTCAAGGCTGTACCGCAAAAAAGGGAAATGATAGACAGGGAATTATCCCCCCCAAGACACATATATGCAGGCTGAATAATGAGACACACAGGGGCTTGTGGGTCAGTTTTTAGCATTAGAAGGTGCCTATAATTTTATTGTCTACATCTAATGTCCAACCTAGATTAAAGTGTGCTATAGAGAAGCTACCAGCATACTGTTTTCAACACTTTAAACACATTCAAAACTTGACAGAATTTCTCTAATTCATGGTGCATCCCAACAAAATTTAGGGGACTATCTCCTAGCTCACTATTCTGTTTCTGCGCTTAATTGCATTATGTTCCAAGGTTGATTAGATGAGTATGAGCAAGAGAAGGATGACAAAACAGTTGCATTCCCCCTAAAATGCAAGTGGTGGCCGACTATAATGATGGAAAGAAAACTAGAACTCAGCTTTATCTCCTTTCCAATCTTACGCTTTTAACCGATTTGTCATATTCCAATACTGATAATTTTTCCTACCATTAATTTTTTATTATACAACATGTTATCAATTGGTGAAAACCCCAAAGTTGCCCACCTATGAAGGTTCGGCTTTGGCCAGAACTAATGGCACCAAATTTTGTTTATTTGTATAATCTTTTCTATTAGACCTACGGTGGAGGGATACAAGGCATAAGTGAGCTATATATATAGATATATATATATATATATATACAGTTTTAACGCAAATAAAGCTTAACAAATCTTATAACTAAGAAATGGTTTGACAATATCCAAAGGCTGTATTTTAAACTTCACCATTCAGTCATTAATTTGTCTGTATTAATAGCCAAGACTTGGTGACCGAACAGTAATGGACAGAATGGCAAAAACGAACTCCCTAAACCACTTATGCTACCCGAAACTGAGGAGGAACATATATTAGATCAAGACTCATAGGTACCTTCATGCTTGTATACCACAAGCTCGCCACACAGCCAAGGAATATGGTTCCAATTTTGTTTTAAAAAAAACAGACTTCACACTCCCATTCTTCAATGTTCCCGTTTTCAACCACCTGCAATACACCCTTACTCCCCAAGTTCCAACTTTCAGCTGCATGCAAGGGAAGGATCGACTCCAACAAGGCAGAATCAAGTTCCAGCAACAGAGAAAAGCTCAATTAGAAATCGTTCTAAGTAGGGGAGAATAAGAGGGCAGCGAAATTTACTTCACCTTCTCTTATTCGGAATAGACGGTGTGCACATAAGAAGGAAAGTGGTGCTGAGCTACTGTTTCATCTGGCATTTAGTCGAGAATCCTCATCCAGCCGAAGGAAGGGGAGACGAGCAAGGAGTAGTGAAGAAGGAGCTTATGGCCCACTTTCCATGGCTATTGTAACTCAGTCGAACCAATGAGGACAAAGAAATGGAACTTAAATGGTAGCTCTCCTCTCCATAATTTCATGGTTTTTGGGAAACATAGAGAGGGGAGGAGACATGCAATCTTCCTATACGATGCACGGTGATCAAGGAGGGATGGAATGAGAAGCGGTTGAGTGTCTTACTCCATTCATAGGTGCTCACGTCTTTTGGGAAAAATGGGCAATCTCGGTGCTCTCTCCTACGCACAAAAGGGGCTAAAGGAAGATCAGATTTTTAACTCATGAGAATAGGATCCTTGGTCATGAAGGGCTTAGCCAAACTATGTAGGAAGGATCCTAATTCTGATCCAAGTACAATTGAACAAAGAGATGACATTTGCACAATAGGATAAGAAGATGACATGTGCCCTCATTGGGCGTGAGATGATGGGTTGCCAAGGGCCAATGAAGATTCATGCAAGGGGATTTCTTTTATCTAATTGGCTGCATGGTGTGGCCAAATCTGATTACGTAGGACACTAACACAAGTAGCTGAAATTTTCCTTTCCTTCACTCTATACCATGTGTATGACAAGAGATAAAATTTGGATAAAGGTTGGCATGGGTTTCCCTTTGACCAATAAAGATTAAGTATGCAGGCAGATTTTACTTGTGCAATTGGTGATGAGGCTTAATGAATAAAGAGCTGGACATAATTCTTCTAAGTCTTGGGCCATCGCCCTCTTGGGCTAGTTGGACCCTAATAACTAAGCCACATTATTTCATGTAATTGACTAAATGTTATCTAGAATTTCATGACATGTTGCACTTTAATTATTTTCCTAATACTTATTACTTCATGTAAGGTTCACTTTTCACATAAAATATGTATATATATATTAATTATTAACTCATGTTCCCACTAGGTAGTACATAGAATTCCTACCTATGTTATAATTAATTATAATTCTACCCCTTTGTACTAGTGCCATGAATCTTTTAAAGTATTCACAAATGCTCGCCTATGATAAACACAAAATAATTTTCCTATTTAAATTAATCCCAGTCTACACAAATTAAATTCGAATTTTAAATCATGTTTCACATCCTTAATTATAATTTACACAAGTTCCTAATTATGTGGGATGTTACAGTGCGAGTGAGGACAAAACACACTGAAAAGTCTCGTGTTAGTGTGTGGGGATAGTCATTGATTCTTGCAAGTGGCCGGGAGTTACAAGACCCATATCCGGATATCAATATCCGGATATCATATCTGGATATTTTGCGACAGAATGCAGTTCTGCATTTTGCGAGATATCCCTCCCAAAGGTGGTTCATTTCACGATTTCAGAAGCTTAAACATGCATTTCTAGGTGTGTTTAACTTTACCCAACCTTTAGTTATCAACTTTAATCCATTATATGCATCAAGGCTTCATTTTTAACTAAGAAAACTCTTGTTCAAGGTTGATGACACTTACCCAAGCTCAAAATAGAGTAACAATGGCTCTTGGAGCTCACCACACTGCCTCTACAGTTCTGACTTCACAAAGGCACGAAAATACCAAGCAAGCAAGGTCTTTTCTTCACAAAGATTGTGTTGCAACTTTAGCAAGTGTACTAGTCATACAAGTAATAAAATGTTGAGTAAAGATCGTTCCCACGAGGATTTGTGTTCAAACACTGACTAACCACATATAATTAAGTTGAATCAACCAAAAAATTATTGATTGCATTGATTATTGTCACCAGAAATTGAATTGTATTAAAATTTGATAAAACAAATAAACTGGGAATTATAATTTTAAAAATAAGTAGTCAGACATCAATATCCCTCAACCATGAACTTATGTAAGAATCAATCCTATTATGAATTATCTCACATGTGATGTTAATCAACCTTTTTCTTATCACCAAGATGTAATCCCTTACTATCCTGATTGATACATTAATCAGAAACCCCAATCCCTTGGTGATTCCCTTCTTAATACATGCATTAAATACTAAGATCTTAAAGATTACATCAGAATCCTAGTATCAATCCCTTGAATACTAAAACACTGATGATGAAATTGTCAGTTACAGGAATAATGTAAACATCCCTGTTCTACACTACTCCCTTGATGGAAAGAATTGGTACAGACAACTTCATATCATCACACAAAAGATAAACATAATATTCAAATCAACCATACATAAATTCATCCTTGAGTTCCATTGACATCAGACTACAAAGGACTCTACTCAGACATAATAAAAGAAATAACAAGAGAAGAGGAAAGATCAAACTTCATTGTCATGATGGTTGAGTCTTCAATCTTCAAGTACAACTACATAAAATGTACTAACTATTACAAGAACTAAATCCTAAAGAATTTGGAAAGTCAGAGAAAGTGAAGAGTCAGATCAGAGGATCTGAGATAGGATAGGATGGAATATTTCCAAATGTGAAGGCCCTTGCCTTTTATAGAGTTACAAAATACAACTGAATAACAACCAGAAACTGACATGGGCGCTAAAACGTTCATTGTTGGACGTTTTAGCGTTCATGTTTGACGGATGTCCAACTACTTTTAACTGTCTTTAACGCTAAAACGTTTGACTTGGACGTTCTAGCGTTCCAGACCAAAGTCTTTTCCAATAGCAGAGCGCTAAAACGTTTGATCAGGAAGTTTTAGCGCTCAAGACCAGAATCTTTTCCCACAGTAGAGAGCTAAAACCCTTGCATTGGATGTTTTATCGCTCGGCACCAGCAATTTAAGGCCTCAATATGCTGCAGCACGCTAAAACGTTCTGTTTGGACGTTTTAGCACTCAACACTTAGCATTTCCCATTCTTCATAATCTTCTTCCTTCTCTCATTTGCTTCTTTGAGCTTCATTTCCCTACAAGAACAATGTAAATTCTCAACAAAGCTTTCAGAACTTGTATTTGAGAGCTTTCCAGGACATTAACCTTTTTTCCATCCATTTCATCACACAAATTGCTGTCCTCAGTAATGAATTAAAAACAGAGAAGGACTTGAAATTCTTTATAGATGAAACTTATGAGGATGGACTTTAATTAACAAAAGGTCACATTTCATGATACAAGCTTATAACCATGCAATCTCTTATTTCCTATGATTTTCCCAACATCATTTGTGGCTTTTCAACAGATCAGTAGAGATGATATACAGAGACTTCCAAACAAAACACCCCCTCACTAGGAACTTCTCAAAAATTGTGAGAATTTAACTCTCTTTCACTCTAGTGTTTAAGGATACACTTATCACTCAATCTTTACTATACTCAAACTACCATAGGCTTGCCCATCTTCTCACTCTCCACAGTAACAATGATCCATAGAGTAGATCAAAAAGATCTTTGTGTGATTGGCAATGTGGCTTAGTATGTAGCTAGACTAGAGGTAGGGATTTATTTTAAAAGATGGTTCAGATTAAATGACTCAGATTCAGATAAGAGGGAAATCACAGTATTTATCAAATTCTTCCTAATTCCCCTAACTTTCTTCCTTTTCATTCCTTATACCTTCTTTGAACCTTTCTTCATCCTTTTTCTTCTTGACACTTTGTCGACACTTTGTGTCTTTAATCCTTTTTTTCTTTTTCTTCCTTCTTTTTCTTTCAGACACTTTGTGTCTTCAATACTTCTCTTTGTCTCTCCAGACACTTTGTTTCTTTACTACCCTTTTCTTTCTTTTTCTTCCTTCTTTCCTATATTTCCAACACTTTGTGTATTCATTTATTGCAAGAACACTTGACTCCCCACAGAACACTTCATCCATTATCACTTATCTGAAACTTTTAATCTGAAGGATTGGACTGAATGTAGGTTCTTGGTTTTACAGATAAAACAGGTTTAATCTCAAGGATTTCATGCAATGGAACATTAAGGTTGGCCATTTAAACTCTCTGGTTCAAGAAGGAAATGCCTCAATCATTTCTACCCTACATATCATCAACCATGTCAAGCAAGAAACAAGGCAATTTCTAGAGTTACTCATGCAGTGAAGTGCTCTCTGAACAAAATTTTCTGTATAGGCTCAATTTCTCACAGTTTAGAGTGCATGCTTGACTTTCTCTATATGTATCAAAACTAATCTCTCTACTCTTACACATTGAATGAGTCATGCAATCATTTCATTTTACTCAACAAGCAAGGTATAAGATTGTATCCTTAATTTGATCAATCATCTAAAACTCTGATCAGTCAAATTCTCATGGAATTCCATATCAAAATTGAAATCCAAATTCTGTATTACCACTAAAATCTAAATTACACTAAAATCTAAATCACACAGAAAACTTAGAAAAGAAAAGAGATTGAGATGTTTCCTTATTTTGGCTCATCAATTCGTGTGACATCTCCATGAAGTTTGCATGTCATTCAATCACACCCCAATTCCCATATTTAAACGTTGTTGTCCTCAGCAACTAATTTAAGTCTAAAACAGAAATTGATCACTGAAACACATTCATATATAACTCAATAGCATCAGTACTATCGCAATGTGCATCAATCAAAACAGTAAATATCTCAATGTACTAAACCAAATTACAAAAGAAAACTAATATCAAAATAAAACTAAAAGAACTACAATAAAAATATCAGAAACTAAAGCGGAGGACAGTCAAGAGTCTATGTGAGACTCCGAGTCCTCCTCATCATAGGCAAGAGGATCTGATCCTGGATCTGCAGCAGGTAGCGGTGTGTAATCAGCATCAGCAGTCTGGTCCTCAGTCTGATCCTCAGTCTGATCCTCCTCCATACCAGAAGTAGCTCCAGCAGTCTGATCAGCACCCATGGCAGCCATCATAGCCTCGTCCTCATCAGCACGCTCCTCATAAAATGTTGTGGCGGCCACTTCAAATGCATCCTCCTCATCTGAATGAGGATACTCCGCAGGCTGAAATTCCACCGGCTCTATTCCCTAGGCCTCACAAAGGGCTGTCAGCATTCAGAACATCTGGGTCTGAAATGATTTCTGGCTCGTCTGCATGAACTTGAGACGGCGGCATAAGAACCCCAGACGAACCTCAGTGTTGACCAGCCACTGCTCTGCTGATCGCTTCTTACTGACAGACTCATATTCAGCCTCTGTCATATTCTTTCTGCCCGGTGTCAGACCTGTGGTTGCTCCTCCTCCTATCCGAAGTTGGCCCCTGTTTAGCTTGGCATCAATTTCAGGGTGCAACTTAACCTGCGCCCCATTATCAGTAATGTCAACTCCAGCTCGCTGACATAGATGCTGGATCAAAGAACTGTGACCCAGTGCGGCAAAACTGCTATCAGAATGAGCCATATCATAAATACTATCCTGCAGAATGATGGGAAGCTCCACTTTTTTCCCTGTCATGATAGTGTGGATCAGCACAGCTCTCATCATAATCCCTTCCGCCTGGTTGGAGGAAGGCATGACATTGGAGACCACAAAATGGAACCACACCCGAGCCTGGCCATTCAGCTACCTTAACCACAGCAACTTGGGATTTATCTCATCCCTTATCATCTTCCATTTTTCATTTGGCTTGGCAATGGTTTGCAAAACAGGCTCAGCTGCTCCTATTTTGGTCCAAGTCTCAAAATCAGGACTACTTCTCCTTGGGGGAATGTCAATGCTTTCCCAAGTTTTCTTGAACTGACAATTCCGGTTATGAATGTAATCACAGTGAGTGATTTTCAGGAGTTTCTGTATGGTATGTGCATCATACTTCACCTTCTTCCCCCTCACCCTACTGACAAAGTGCCTCTTTTCACCTTCATCCCCATTGTAGGCATTGGCATAGAATTCCCGACAAATAGCCTGGCTGTTATTGTCCAGCATACTGCCAAAGGTCTCTCATTCCCTCTTAATCAGCTGGGATTGGAATTCTGGGTACTCATCCTTGTCCAGTACAAATTTCCTCTCCCGAACAAAGGGCCTGGATGATGTCTTGTCATTAAACCGCGTCTCATGAGCAGCACTCCTCCATAATCTTTCATCAAAGGTAGGTGGAGGTGTAGGCTCAGTTGCCTTAATCACCTGGGACCTCTTTTTGCCGGTTTTCTTTGGTAGTGGTGAAGACATAGTCCTGAAACATTAAAGAAAAAGTCAGTTCAAGAAAGCTAAGCTTTGGAGAGATAGAGGATAACAATTCCCAGATTTAATTCTGAAAGAAGTAGTGGAATTGGATCCAAAAATATGAAAGTAAACACCCCCCCCATAATGCCAGACTAGCAGCCTAAATCATGCATGCATCAGGGCCTGGGCGCTAAAATGTTCACAGGGAGCATTTTAGCGTCCTGGCAATTTAGGTAGTACAAAACAGTCGAACGCTAAAACGTTGAGTTTCCAGCGTTTAGCGTCCTGGCTTTTCTGGGTCAGGCATTTTTTCAAACACCTTGTGTGTGTGTAAAATTTTAGCTTGGGTAATCGAATATGGAAAACCCTTTGCACCCCAAAAATTTAACCAAACCAGAATTGCACGAACACCATGCAAATATTATTAGGAATGAAAACATAAATTCATGATGCAACACATAACCTAGAATCAAAAACGTGTAAAACCTATGATTCTAAGGAAATGACAATAGCAATTGAAAACCTAGGATACAATGAGTAAGGGAGAAAGAGAGTATGGCATACCTTGGTGATGATGATGTAATAGGAACGCAGAAGAGAGGAAGAGAGAGTTGGAACTTGATTATGAGTGAATGAGTTTATGTGTGAGTGAGGGAAAAGTGAGAGTGAGTGTGAGGGAATAAGGGGATATAACCGTAGGATTCAAATAAGTGACGCGGCGCTAAAATGTTGAAACCAAACGTTTCAGCGCTGTGGTCCAAAAAAATTGTGCACATAATTATGTGCATCAGCGCGCTAAAACGGTCAACCAGGAAGTTTTAGCGCGCTGAACTAGAGTGCTTGCATTGTGATGCGTTAGGGGGACGCTAAAATGGTCAAGCAGAACGTTTTAGCTCTCTGGGCCAGAGTTTTGCATTGTGATGCATCTCTAGACCGCTAAAACGTCCAAAATGGAAAGTTTTACCGCCCAACACTTGTCAAATAATTTTTCAAATTTTCTAATTTTTTTTTTATAGTATTGTTAACATTAGTTATCATATACTTGAGATAGTGGGTTGCCTCCCACTCAGCGCGTGTTTAACGTCACGAGCCTGACGGTTCTTATCTAGCTTACCTCCATCAAGGAAACTGTAAGAAGTTTCCTGTCCACAGCACTCCCAATGTATAGCTTCAATCTCTAACCGTTGACAGTAAAACTTCGGTCATAATCCAAAGGACAAATTTCCACCGCTCCATAAGACTTCATATCCTTCACCACAAATGATCCAGACCATCTGAACTTTAACTTTCCTGGGAACAGCTTCAACCTGGAATTGAACAGCAGAACTTGATTGCTCACCTTGAAATCCCTATATGTGATCTTCCTGTCATGCCATAGCTTGGTCTTTTCCTTATATAAGCCTGCACTTTCATATGCAGAAAGACGGAATTCATCCAGTTCATCCAATTGAAGCAGCCTTTTCTCACCTGCTGCTTTTGAATCGAAGTTTAAAAACTTAACAGCGCACAATGCTCTATGTTCCAATCCCACTGGTAAATGACATGCTTTCCCAAATAACAACTGGAATGGAGACATTCCAATAGGAGTCTTGAATGTTGTACGGTATGCCCACAAAGTGTCATCAAGTTTCTTGGACCATTGAGTCCTAGCATTTCCAACAGTCTTTTCCAGTATACGTTTAAGTTCCCAGTTAGAAATCTCAACCTGACCACAAGTCTGTGGGTGGTACGAGGTACTTATCTTATGCCTCACTCCATATTTTGCAAGGACAACGTCTACCCACCGGTTGTCAAAATGTGTTCCCCCATCACTGATTATGGCTCTCAGGACTCCAAATCGCACAAAGATATTCTTTTTCAGAAAGGCGATCACAACCCGAGAGTCAATAGTTTGTGTGGCTATGGCTTCAACCCATTTTGACACATAATCCACTGCCACCAGGATATACTTATTTGAGTAGGAAGAGGGAAAGGGTCCCATGAAATCCATACCCCAAACATCAAAGATTTCCACCTCCAGTATATTGTTCAATGGCATTTCATGTCACCTAGAGATGTTACCAGTCCTTTGACAGTTCTCACAAGCTTCCACATACTTCCTTGCATCCTTGTACAATGTGGGCCAATAGAAACCACTCATCAAAACTTTTGCTGCTGTTCTTTCACCTGCAAAGTGTCCACCATAGGCTGAACCATGACAATGCCATAAGACATTTTTTTGTTCCTCCTCTGGTATACATCATCTGATTACCCCATCTGAACACCTATAGAAGAGGTATGGTTCATCCCAAATGAATCTCCTCACATCATGCAGAAAATTTTTCCTCTGTTGCCAGGTGAAATCCTTAGGCATTGCTCCAGCAGCTTTGTAATTTGCAAAATCGGCAAACCATGGTGGAGTGTTAATTGTCAAGACTTGATCCTTCACCAACTTGGAAACGGTGCTTATGGCCAGTATTTGCTCATCAGGAAACTCTTCTTTAATCACTACATCTGGTCCTTCTTGCATATTTTTCTCTGTGATCCTGGATAAGTGATCAGCCACCAAGTTTTCAACTCCCTTTTTATCCTTAATTTCCACTTCAAACTCTTGCAGAAGTAACATCCATCGGAGTAACCTGGGCTTGTCATCCTTCTTAGTTAACAAATACTTCAAAGCTGCATGGTCAGTGTAAACAATAACCTTTGACCCTAGCAGATATGACCTAAATTTGTCAAATGCATACAAAATAGCCAATAACTCTTTTTTTGTAGTAGCATAATTCTTTTG
>NW_026896837.1:85000-107323 GCF_033153095.1 Gastrolobium bilobum | reverse complement strand
TCAGAGCAAATCCACTAAGGTTATGGTCAGAGGAACAAGTGTATCCTTTAGCAATGCTACCATCAAGAGGGTGTACAACCTGCCCACCATTGTGGATGAATATCAAGGTCTGAAGACCACCAATGATGAGGAATTTCTGAAACAAGTCCTTGAGGACTTGTGTATGGAAGGGAAGACATGGACTGAGTCGGCCCAAAAGAGTCTCTCTTTTCTTAGAAGTGCACTGAAGCCCAAAGCAAGGGTGTGGTACCATTTTTTGAAAAGTAGGCTAAAGCCTACTTCCCACACTGAGACTGTGAACAAGGAAAGAGCAATATTTCTCTCTTGTATTCTGGATGGAAGACCCATTGATGTGAGTCGTATTATTCAAGCCAAAATTGTGGCTTGCTCCAAAACCGATACTGGCTACCTGTTCTTCCCTGGATTGATCACCTAGTTATGCCAGGAAGCCAATGTTCCCATTTCTGATGATGAGGAACGGTTCCAAATCATATAACCAATCACACCCTACACCACTGAAAGGGTCAGCAAGAAGGCAAAGGTGCTTGCTGGAGAAACTATACCTTCACCAAAATCCCGAGGAAAGAATGCTGCAGCATCAACCTCCACAATAGTAGTGGAAGAAGGTTCAATCTGGCAGAAGAGGATTGAAGAAAGACTGAAGAAGATTGAGGAAGACCAACTGGAGACCAGGAAAGAAATCATGGACAAACTGAATAACATGGATAATTTCATCCTAGCTCAACTTGGTTTCTCAAAACCCCTGAACAGAAGGAAGGCCAGAGCAAGGCTGCAGCATCTGAGGAAGAAGAAGGAGAGGAAGAAGAAGAAGGAGAAGCCGAAGAAGATGAAGAGGCAGCAGAAGAAGAAGAAGGAGAAGAAAATGAAGAAGAGGGAATAATGATTGATCTCCTCTGATTTTAAAAATGAATTGTGAAAAGTTGTTTTGTTCTTTGTTTTTCTTTTCTTTGTCTGTTGTATATCTGTCCACTTGTCAATTAAAAAAAAGAACTTAGTAAGAAATTGCATACTGTAGGAGTTATTTTCTGTTCAAGTTTCAATATTCTGTGTGTTTTGTTTTTGGTTTTATTCTGAAGTTAGGTAAAATATAGAGAGAAAATAAGAGACTCAAGAAGAAAACTCAGTACTGATGCTGAGTTAAAAATGCTGAATGGTTTAGCATAACATCAATAAGGCAATGCTGTATCTTTGCCTATTCTATTATAATCTGCATTGCTGCAAGATTGTTATAGCACTGTGTAAGCATGAAAGTCAGTGGTTTAAAGCCAAAGCCTAAAAGGAAACCCAAGTAAGACTTGAAGAGTAGAACCAACTCAGGGTGAAAGGACAATGGATGAACCATTTAAGCACAAGGATCAATTCAAGGCAAGAGAAATCAAAGAGTGAATTGCAGAAGAGGGCTTAGGATTCAACAATTTGTTGGGTTTGAATCCCATCACATGAGACATATTCGAAGGCTATAAGGGTGAAAGAAGCCAAGCAACAAAGTGCTAATGCACAAAGAATTTTTCCTCAAGAAAATAGAGTCAAAAGAAAAAGAAAAGAGGGGAAAACCCCAAAAATAGACTAAGTGCAAAAGCACTAGACAAAAGAGGAAGGTAAAACTAAAAATGCAAGGTGGACACTCGTTCCTTCAAGTCTTGTACACATGGATGTGGATTCAATCCTGACAGAGCATGAGTCAAGCAACTAGGCCTGATGATTTTTAGTTTGATGCTCCAAGGTGGATCAACCCAAGAAGCAAGCTCCTAGCACACACACACTGAATCATCCAAAAGCTATGAATCCCTGAGAAGATGAAGCCAACAAGGAAGACGAAAGTTGAAGTAAAGATGATGGCTGAAGAATCAACACTCAACTGCACAAGACTGTGGCAATGCTGCTGCAATATGGAAAATTTCAACAATAGTCTTTGATACAAGAGTTACTGAGTTGATGAATGTTAAGCCTGAGGAGTGTTTTGTTGATTGAGGACGAGCAACGTTTTGAGTTTGGAGTGTGATAACTCTCCAAAAGAGTTATTTTGGGCTTAATTGTGATGTTTTGGTGTTATGATTACATATAATTCTCTTGATTTTATATGATTAATGCATGAATTCTATGATTTCATGATTTAATTGAGAATTATGTTAATTATGAGTATTTGGACATAAATTGAGGACTTGGAAACATTTAAATGCACTTGTTATTTTACTGCAGGTCAATGTTGTAGCATCGGGAAGCAGTGCTGTAGCAATGTAGATGAGGCCAGCAGTGCATATTGTTGACATCAGCACCAGCAAGCCACGGATCCAAGTCCAATTTGATGAAAGAAGCTTCTGAACGTGTACGAAAAGATCTGATTTGGATACACGCTCAAAATCATCAAGAGATCACAAGATAATCTTCATCAAATCAATGATTACAAATCGAATTCGAATATGAATTGTAAATATGGAAAGAATCCTGTGAGATATGCCACAGCACACTCTGTCAGCATGACAGCAAAACAGAGTATCAATTTCAATCGATCACAAGGAAGATTTGAGTGATGATTTGCATGGACATAAAAAGATGATTGAAGCCCAGAATATCAAAGCTTATAAAGGAACGAACCTTACACAAAGAAAGACACGGTTGATATGTTTTGAGACACCCAATTGGAGGCAGTTTTAGAGAGAAAAAGTGGAAGAAACACTTGAGAGGAATTTGAGGGTTCGTTGGGAGAAATATCGTGGATCAAAGGAGGGAGCTGAAGTTCAATTGAGAGATCATTGAACCCAGTAACTTGCTGCACTATTCCGGCGGCTGAGGCAAGGTTGATGGTGGTGGAGCTCATGGTTGCTGCGAGAGCAGTGCTACAACAACATCCCTGTTTTCTTTACTTTAGTTTTATGGAGTCTCATTCTTTCCTTGTTGTTTCTGTCCACCTAATTATGGGCTAACTTGTTAGGATTAGGTGATAGAGTACCCTTATTGTGATGTAAACAATATTGCCTAAACTTTGCTACATGATTTTCCTTTCGGTTGCTTAATAAAGTGTTATATTTTCTTTAATCTTGTTGATTCATCGAGAGAGGGTTGCAAGATAATTAGGATTTATGCTATAGAGATATAGGTAATTCCTGAATGTTATTAATCATTGTGGTTTAGCTAAGTAACATTAGTTAATTGTGAGAGATCACTTGCACCACAAAATCAAACGGAACTTGAACTTAATGAATTCATAACTTTATTGGCCATAGAGACGTGGGACTTAGTATACATGTATTGTTGGTGAGAGCCCTTGCATGCATTGGTGTTCCGATTACTGTTTGGATAATTGCTGTAGCATGGTTACTGCATTCTGGTGAAATTGCAATAATGGGGAAATTGATTCCAATCTGTCTTGATACATTTAAAACACTTTTTTTGCTACTGAATCCTTGTTATTTAATCAGTAGTCTTAGTTTATTTTACTTTACTTCTTAAGTGTTAATTTAGTCATTAGTTTCTCAACAAATCATCTTTGTTACCTTGGTTGCTTCACGAAAGCTATAGCATTATATAATCTCTGTGGGACCGATATCTGGACTCACACATCCACTTTATTACTTGTTGATACATGCACTTGCATACTTGTGTGATTTAATTGATTGCGAAATTGCACAACAATCAGCCTGTGCGACGGTCCATTAGAACATCAGACCATCAACAAAATTAAAGGATTATGTCTCTAGGGTCTCTACAACTGTCACCTATCCTATTCAAAATCATGTTTGTCTTAACCATGTTTATACTAGACACAGGGCCTTCTTGACTTCCTTTACAATCACCATGAACATGCTACCTTTGAAGAAGCAAAGTCAATCCCAGAATGGCAAACAACTATGAATGGTGAACTTGTTGCCCTTGATAAAAACCACACCTGTGAAATTATGACTCTTCCAAAAGGCAAAAACACTATTGGTTGCAGGTGGATTTATAAAATCAAATATCAAAGTGATGGGTCCATTGAACAACACAAAGCTTGTCTTGTTGCTAAAGGGTACACTTAGACTTATAGTGTAGATTCTAGTAGCAAAAATGAAACACAATAAGGGTCCTAATGTCAGTTGTCGTCAATTGTGGATGGCCACTCTTACAAATGGATGTTAAAATTGCCTTTTTGCATGGAGAACTTGAAGAAGAGATGTACATGGACATACCTCCAGGTCATCATCTTCGTTCTTAGTTTGGTAAAGTGTGCAAATTAAAGCGAGCAATCTATGATCTAAAAGAATCTCCTCGTGCCTGGGATGGAAAGTTGAGCAATGCACTCACTGCATTCATGTTCTTCAGAAGTAAGTCAGACTATACCTTATTTATTAAACATTGGGCCAGAAATACTATTGTTGTCCTTATCTATGTAGATGATATAGTCATTTATGGGAATAATATGATTGAGATAGATAGTTTGAAGAAGTATCTTAGTATGGCATTTGACATTAAAGACTTGGGAAGCCTAAAGTATTTCCTAGAAATTGAAATTGCAGAATCCAATAAATGATTGTTCATCTCACAAAGGAAATATGTACTTGATTTTTTGTAGGAGAAGGGTAAGTTAGCATCTAAACCATCGATACTCCTATAGAATATAACTGCAAGTTTGAAAATGACTTTATTCCTTTATTTGACCCAAGACAATTTCAGAGACTTATTGGCAAGTTAATCTATCTCACCATAACCAGACCAGATATCTCTTATTCGGTGAGTTACATTAGTCAATTCCTGCACAAACCAACACATGATCACATGAATCTAGCAAACCAAATACTTAAATACTTCAAGTCCTGCCGAGGAAAAGGCATATGGTTGAAAAGGAACAACAATATTGATATTGTTGGGTATGCTGATGTTGATTGGGTTGATAGCCCACATGATAGACGATCTTCCTCAGGTTTCTGCACTTTTGTTGGAGGCAACCTTGTTACTTGGAAAAGTAAAAAACAAAGTGTAGTATCTCATTCTAGTGCAGAAACTGAATGTCACGCTATGGTCTAAAACATCAGTGAGCTTATCTGGCTCAAAGATCTCTTGTTCTATCTTAATTTGAAAACATTGGAGTTCTATATTAAGTAGTACTGTGATAACCAAGCACCTATTCATATCGCATCCAATCTAGTGTTTCACAAGAGAACTAAACACGTTGAAAAGGACTGCCATCTTGTTCGAAAAAAGTTCAAGCCAAGATTATTTAAACACCATATATCTGGAGCGAAGACCAATTAGCAGACATGTTCACAAAGGCTCTCCCAAAGAAATCCTTTCAAAGAATCATTTTCAAGCTGAGCTTGATTGACATCTTCACCTCAACTTGGAGGGGGAGTGTTGGAGAAACCAGTTGATGTAAATTAGGGGATTTGATTGATTGTAATCATATGTCAAATATACCCCATGAAGAAGGCAATAAAATACCCGATATCTCTAATTGTGGGCAAAATAATTTGACCCAATTATTGTTTCACCTATTATTTACATTGAAGGGGACCTCCTTTCTTGATCATCACTGAGAGGGGAAAAACATCATCAGTGTGAATGTAGACCTAATGACTGAACCACGATAAATTATGTATCTTTCATTCTAACATTCTTAAGTTTCTTTTTTAATCTTATGAACTTTAAACCCCCACGCTTAACCTTTTCTCCCAAAAAAAAAATGCCACATTTCTGTATGGCTCTCAATCGTTATTTTCTTTCTCTCATCTAACTTTTCCTCAAGAAATTTTTTTAGCTAGCTCTTAGGAAAAAAAAAACTCCCCTTCCCCCTGGCACTCAATAGTTCTTGTAGAGCCAATGACACTGTCCTCCTATGATTTCCCATTCTCTTTTTGATTATCTTATTATTGGCAGTTAGAATGCATCACCTATGCTTTTCTTCCCTTATGCAAAGACAATCTTAATTTCACCACTTTGATATATATCCTTCAAAATACTTTTACTCTTTAATTTTTAATTATTTTAAATTAATTAATTAATTTTCTCTATTTTTCCTGAATTTTTTCTTATTTTTCACTTTGGTTTATTTAGGACCAACCCCAATTAATTTGAGATAAAAGTGTTGGTTATGGTGATGTTGATATTGAGGTACGAATTTAACACTATAATCCAAGCGGGAGTGTTCTAAATGAACATTATTAATATTAATGAATAGGCATTACTATATTTTATTACGTGAGATTAAGTGTAATGTAAGTACCTAACATAAGAGACGATGAGACTTTGTAACTCTTATTTCACTTTCAATTAGGTGTAGTCTCTTCTTCTTGATTCTCTTTATCTTATATTTGTCTTGAGTTAATTTAATTTGTTTACTTTATAAAAAAAATTATTAGTCATAATCAAATAATAAAAATATGCATATATAAGGTGATCTATATATACATAGTTAGTATATCTCTTCTTTTTTTTTTCTTTTTTTTTCTTTTTTTTGGTAAACAATATATCTCTTTTAAATTATCTATTTATATATATTTTACTACGGGAAAAATATTTTTGCAGTTACTACAAAAGTTTTTATTTGCCACACACTTTGTACTCCCTGAGGTATATAGGCATATTTTATGACAATTTTTTCACGAAAAGCAAACATGAGATAATAAATTTAATCTTTTGCTAATATTTCGAATAGCTTTCCTGAAATCAAGTTTATTATATTTCGCCTGTATTGTAGGTGACCCACTCCTTTTTTTGTGAGAGCGACAGATAAACTTTTATGTTGTAACTGCACAAAAGTTAAACCCTTTTATTATTATTATTATTATTATTATTATTATTATTATTATTTGGTAACATCCCCTTTATTATTTATTTTATTACTCTTAATTAATTCATTTTTATTAAAATTAAACCTTAATTAATTATATCATAATTTCTTTATCCCATAAATTTCGAAAATTACAATATTAATTAATAAATTCTGAAATATAGATAAACAAGTAAGAATGTATAAACTAACAACCACACACATAACCCAAATATTTCTAATTTGTAAGAATCCTTGTTTTTGTCCGTAATAAAAAATTGTATTCTTAATAAACTCTTTATAATAATTTCTGTACTTAATAAAAGTAATGTATTAAATACCTTAGAATTTTTAATATATTAATTACATTTACTTGAATTGCTCACATGACATAGAAATATGAGGAAATTATAATAAATAACAGTGATAATTTTATAACTATTTATTTTAATATTTTTCTATGTCTTCACACGACTATATCATGGTGCAGGATATACTTATCTCAAAAAATATTTACTACTTCTCTCCAGTACCACCTTTGGGAGGGGTTTAAAGCCTTAATCCTGGACCCGTCCCGAATCGGACTAATCGCGAAGCGATGAACCGATGGAATATTTCCAAAAAATATTTACTACTTTTATAACCCACCATTGATTTCCGTAAATCTAATAGTTATAATTTATTGGATTTATTAGAAATTAATAATTAATTAATAAGTACGATCCAATAATTTGTAATAAATTATAACTGTTACATTGACGGAAATCAATAGTGATTAGGTTGGTTATAAGGGTGATAAATTTTTGTGATGGTTAGTATATCATTCCTCATATATGATATTTTATTTAAAGTACTTTTTGGGTCCTCAACAAATATCTTGGGACTTAATTTAATCCTTTAGGGGGTGTTTGGTAGAGAATATTTTTTAGATGCTTGAGAAAGTGAGGGTGGATTTTTTAGAAAACTATGTTTGGTAACCAGTTTAAGAAAATTTTCCCGGGAAAATTATTTCCTAGGAATTCGTTTATGTGTAAAACTTACACCAAAATACCACTTAAAAATATTCTGAGTTTCCCCGGTAAATGAAAATTAGATGCGAAATTTGTATCAACCAAATATAGTATTAGAAAAATTAACCCAATATTATTTGAAACATTTTGGCATACCAAATAATTTTTTGATAACTTTTTTAGTAAACTCACTTTCCTATCATATTCCCAGAAATCAGAATTCGCAAATAAAAATAAAATTTCTCCTTTAAAAAAAAGTCGACTCATGGTCATTTTGAAATTTAAAATAGACTTATAGTAATTCTTTTAAATTTAATGGACTAACATGAGTCTTCTTTGAATTTCAAAACGTACCATAATTTTGACTAATTATATTTATTTTGAATTTAAGAGATAACACAAAGTAGATTTTTTTTTTGTCAAAAGATTAAAACATCATGATTTTTTTTTTTGAGAACCTGTTAAGGGTGGAACCCTTAAGGAAGAGGAAAACAAAAGAAAATGAAGAAGAACCCTTCTGATTTATTCAAGAATGAGTTTCTGTGTTTACAAACACACCTTATAACCCACTAACATGATTGCTACCCTTCCACGTGTATCCCACTAACAATGTATTAACAATTTTGCTTACGTGTCTCTGTACAACACTACTAACTTTCTAATTCAATATACATGTTAACTGCATACTTAATGAAGCAATATAGTCTTGTAACAACACCAAATTCTTCTTCTCACGTGCAGATCTTCTCATTGTAACATTCACTCCCTCTTCATAATCGACCTTGTCCCCAAGGTCAAGATTGGGATAGCAGCGCCTTAGGTCCCCTTCTTTCTCCTATGTAGCATCTTCAGGGACCATGTGTGACCATTGGACTAGAAATTCACGAACTTGACTACCTTGAGAAGAGACATTTCATTCACCTAAATAGCAAAAGGGACTTGCACTGGCTTGTTGTCAACAGCAGAAGGAGGCAAAGGATTCACAGGCAATGGCTGAAATCCCACACAAGGCTTTAATTGGGAAACATGAAATATATGATGAATCTGACATCCAGGAGGAAGCTTCAACTCATATGCAGCAAGACCTAGAACACGAGAGACTTCAAAGGGACCAAAAAATCTCTTACTAAGCTTATGATTAGCTCTGCGTTCCACAGTAACCTGACGGTAAGATTGTAAGCGAACCTAGACCTGGTCTCCAACCTTGAATGATCTCTCCTTGTGGTGTTTAGCATATTGTACCTTTATATGATTTTGAGCCCTTGGAAAATGCAATTTCAGTCACATCAATACGTCATTGCACTATTGCAACATGGTGTCGATGGCTTCTATCTTGATGAGTCCTCTTGGATAAAAAAGAATCATGGTTGGGGGTTTCCCAAACACTGCTTGATAAGGAGTCATGCCTATAGCAGAATAAATGGCTGAATTATAATGATACTGGGCCCAATCAAGGAATTGAGACCATAAGTGAGGCTGTTCATAGCAAAAAGAGCGGAGGTATTGCTCCAAATATCTATTGGTTACTTCTGTTTGGCCATCCGATTGAGGATGGTAAGAGGAAAGTCCTCAATGTTGTGCCACTCAATTTGAAGAGGTGGGTTTAGAACTGACTAAGGAAAATACTGTCTCGATCTATCAAGATTGAACGAGGGAAACCATGTACACGAACAATGAGATCACAAAATAATGTAGCAACCTTTGCAGCTGTGTAGGATGTAAGTAAACTCCCAAAATATGCAAACTTTGGCAATCTATCTACCACCACCAAGATGGTGGTGAATCCTTTGGAAGTTGGTAACCCAGCAATAAAATCCATTGAAAGCTCTTTGAAGATTCCTTCAGGTATGGGTAACGGATGCAATAGACCAGAAGACTTGGAAGTTTCATATTTAACTTGTTGACAAACATGGCAATCTAGAACAAAGGTTTTAACATCCTGACGCATAGAAGACCAGTAGAAAGTAGCAGACAATCTCAACAATTCAGGGTCACCATATGGGTTATCCATAAGTTGCTGATGATATTTTAGTAAATGAGGATCTGTAGTGTTCTGTTGCTTGATCTTAGAGAGCACATCAAAGATCGGTTCCGAAAGAATGGTATTGAGATCACCATCCTCAAACACCCTACGGTGGTCAGTGCGAATAACGAACTTGGAGCCTAACAAATACTGACGCCACCAATTGTTATGGACCTTGAGATCACCATCTCAAAAGCTAGCTCAAAGGATGGGAGTGCCAAAGGCCTTATAAACCCCACGTTAGTTTCCTATACAACCAATATGAGACTTGTAACATTGTCACCCCTATAAGGGCCGACATCTATGGCAACTTTCATTCTATCGACACTGACCCGACAGTAGCTCTTTCTCCTCTTTGGGGCTGCTTCACTCACCTATCAGTATTCAGCGCCCAAAGGCACCTTAATCCAGCCTATAAATAGCCATTTATGTGATCTCAACTCTCAACAAAAACACCAATGTTAAGGCAAAAGCACCCATGAAATAACATTTGGTAAATGTTATACCCAGTAAAATCACCTTCGAAATGTATCACTGGAGTAAGGCAGTTAGTGGCGTAAACACACTTGACGTGATTAGTGTCGTAAAGAACCATTACGTGGCTGGTTGGCAATCCAAATTAATCCCATCAGCAGGTGAGACGACACTAATGCCGTTAGATATCTTGACGCCACTAAAGGTGTCAGCAGCTGTGACGGCACTGCTCTCCCTCTTCCTATACCCTCTTTCATTTGTTGCATTTCTCGTTCTCTTTATGTAACAATATCCAGTGTGTCACCAAGTTAAAGAATAAATCTTTGGTACTACTGCTGTACCAAAGATTCAGTACATTTCACCAATGAAAATAATACATGTTAGTTAAATTTTTTTTTTTTTTTGTTAAATTTTTTCTCTCTCCTCTGATGTGTAATGTTTTCATTGATGAAATGCACTGAATTTAAGTACAACAGTAGTACCAAAGATTTATTCCAAGTTAAATGTCCACGTCAGATATCCACCATTTTTTTTATGTAACAATACTGTGCAGCCAACTGTTTTTTAAGTCTCTTGTTTTTCCTTAACTTAATTACAACTCGTTGAAAGGCTAACAAATCTCATTCTCTCTCTATTTTATTTTGTTTCTTTGTTAAATTTTTTGTCATTTAATTATATATATATATTATTTAGGAAAAAATATGTGTCATTTTAAAGAATGTAAAATTATGTCATTTTAAGTGAGAGAAAGATAAATCATGAGGAGAGAGAGTGAACAAAAAAAAGTGTGAGTTATACTTTTTTGTGAGAATTAAATGACACAAGTTGTGTCATTTATAAAGATAAATTTTTTTTCCTATTAATTATAAAATTGTAGAATATATATTTAATAATTGAAAAAAATAATAAATAATTATAATTAGTGAAATAATAAATAAATAATCTTAATTAGTGATTAATTAATTAATAATTAAAATTTGTAAAACCTTAGGATAGAAGCCTAATTAATAAATTAATTAATAATTATTGTAAATTATTTTGTATGTTAATTATAAAACCTTAGGATAGATGCTAATTATTTAATATTTTTCTAAATTATATTAATGTGAATTTTAAAACCTAATTAGTGAAAATTAATTGGTGAATTAAGAAATTAGAGAGATGCATAACTAGTGAATTAATAATTAATTTTTGTTGAAATATGTTGTATATTATTTGTAGATCCTTAGGATAGGATAGAGCCTAATTAGTGAATTAATTAATTAATAAATTAAGTAATTAGACAATAATAATTAGTGAAATTACAATAAGAATTTATTTGATGTATGTTTTATATTATTTATAGAACCTTAGGATAGGATAGAAACCTAATTAGGCAATTAATAAATAGTGAGTTAATCAAATTTATAAATTAAGTCATTAGACAATAATAATTAGTGAAATTATAATAAAAATTTATTTGTGAAATTATAATAAAAGAATAATTAGTGAATTAATTAATTAGTTTTTCTAAATAAATAGAGAATAATAATTGGCAAATTAATAATTAAATTTTGTGAAATATGTTGTATATTATTTGTACAACCTTAGGATAAAGCCTGATTTGTCAATTAATAATTAGTGAACTAATTAAATAGTGAATTAATTAATTAGAAAATTAAGTAATTAGAGAATATACAAGTGTATAGTTCACTTTCACTGTCTGATTATAATTAATTATACCTTAATTTCTTCACACTAGCTAATTCTGTTACTTTATACATATGTAAGAAAATGTACTTTGGTGACAGTATTGTTACTTTGGCTGGTATGTGCACACTATTGTTACATAAAGAAAAACAGGGGATATCTAAGGTGGACATTTAACTTTGGTGACACACAAAATATTGTTACATAAAGAGAACGAGAAATGCAACATACGAAAGAGGGTATGGGAGGGGGGCGAGCAACTCGAAAGTTATGAGCAAGGAAGCACGGACACTTGTAAAAGTAGGGAGAGTAGTGTCCGACACGCTCTGATACGGTGTCGGACACGCGGTCAACTTTTTCCGACACGCAAATTTGACCTTGACCGACACGGTCAAATGGTGTTTTTATAATTTTTTTTTAAATTTTTAAAAAAAAAAAATTAAAATATATTAATAAAGCTTCCACATGATCATATCAATTTTATTTTTTTGTCTTTTTTTCCTTAAGTAGATAAGAGATCATCCCAGCGTCATTGTTGTCAATTCCTATCACGCTCTTGTTGTATCTTGTTGTATCTCATTGTCTCTGATCTCTCTAATATGATTTGATCTCTCTATCTGATATTATATATCTCTCCCATCTCAATTTTTATTTTTTTTTATTAAATCTTCTATCTTTATAACGTGTTGATGGATATTATTAATTTAGTTTATTTTTTTTATTAAATTATTAAATATTAAATGAAATATACACTATATAAATTAAAAATATTATTCAATATTAAAACGTGTCCTAACGTGTTGAAATCCATAATTTTTTAGGATTGACATGTCGAATTGTCGTGTCGTGTCGCGTGTCGTATGTATCGGTGCTACATAGGTTATGAGCAATGAGAGGTAGTGCCGTAACAGCTACTGACGCATTAGTGGCGTCGAGATATGTAATGGCATTAGTGTCGTCTCACCTGATGATTGTTGGGTATGGCTCATACTTCACACTGATGATTGTTGTGAGCCTATGTTTTATTGTAATTTTCTTAGTAGTTTGGACTTGGGCCCATGAATAGCTGCTGTTAGGGTTTTGTAATCCTATCTATATTTGTCTTGTAAACTGAGAGATTGTAAGGAGTGGCGGTGAAGTGAATATAGTACAGACAAGCTGAACGTAACATAAATTGGGTGAAACAGAATAAATAAATTGCTGTCTCTATTCTCTTCTTTTTTTTCTTTTCCGTTTTTCGATTTGTGTATTGTCGATCTCCAACGATAATAGGATTGACTTGGGTTGCCATCTCAATCAGTCATGTAATGGTTTCTTACGGCACTTACGCCACTGACTGCCTTACTCCGATCAAACATTTCGAAGGTGCTTTTACCGAGGATAACATTTACCAAATGTTATTACGTGGGTGCTTTTGCCCCAAATTAAAAAAGAAAATGACGAAGAATCCACTAATCCATACACTAACCTGATTTATTAAAGAATGAGTTTCTGGGTTTATAAACACACCTTATAATCCACTAACCCATACACTAACGTGATTGCTACCCTTTCCACGTGTATCCCACTAACAATGTATTAACACTCTTGCTGACGTGTCTCTGTACACTACCACTAACTTCCTAATTCAATACACATGTTAACTACATACTCAATCGTAACAGCATCAAATTCTTCTTCTCAGTTCTCACGTGCAGATCTTCTCATTGTAACCGAACCCAAAGTTACTTTACTCTTTTATTTAACACGACAGAGGATCCACTCCCACCGCCGACAAATTTACAAATGAATACCCGTTGAGTTGTTTTTTTCATCTAAAAACGAAGGAGCAGTGATAGGAAGAGTCAAAAGTTGAAAGATGAGTGTAGTGCAAGTTCTTTTGGGACTAGTTTTGGTGTTGCTGCTGCATGTTTTCAATGTGTTGATATTGAAGCCAAGATCACTCAGAGCAAAGATTCAGAAGCAAGGGATTAATGGGCCTTCACCTCACTTCTACTTTGGCAACATCCCAGAAATGAAGAAGCTTTTACTTCAAGCTCAGTCAACACCAACTACACAAGGCAAAGACAAAGACAAAGACAAAGACAAAGACAAAGAGAGTTCTATTTCACACACTTGGCCTTCCATTTTGTTCCCTTACGTTCAAAAGTGGAGAAACCTATATGGTCAGCTACTATTTCCTGTCTCATAATTACGTTGTTTTCAGATATATCACTATTACTTTTTGCTACATATTTGGTTTTGGTTTTCAAACATTCTCTAGTAGGGTTTTTGATTATGAAGTATTTTGAACACAAAATAGAAACACCCACTTAATGTTTTCAATTGGGGTTTTGGGATCTTTGCTTATTTTCTGAGTTGATTGGTTCATTGAGTTGATTGGTTAATGAACGGCTGAGCACAAATTTGTGTTAATATGTTTGCGTTTTCATTTTAGCATTTTGAAGGCTTCCGTGTTGTGATCTTTCCTAAAACCCAAATGGACGTTTTTGTGGAATTTGAGTGTGTTCTGACTCATCAGAGTTATGGGCAAAAAGAGTCCTGACCCAAGTATGGGGATCCCGTCCACATGTGGGTGGTTTGGTATCTGTTACAATCCAATTGCAAGGTATGAGATTTGGGGTCCCTCGTCAGAAACATAAGGTTCTGGTGTGGGATTTATATGGATTTTGGGCTCTCCTACTTTACAAGCTAGCTTTTGGGGGGAGGATGAGGCTCTCCCAAGATTTGTATAGCGGCGGCGATTGTGCCATCAAGCCTACGAATGGCGAGGGGTGGTGTGTGCACTTGTAAAGATTTCGATACTCAAGTCAGTTTATGTTAGAGGAACTTGTATGCCTTAGGACAAGGGACTTGCATTTGTAGGTAGAATATGCTCGTGTGGATTATGTGAGTCTCTACTTTTGAGAGCAGGGTTTAGACCTTCTCAAGTAGCTTGTTTGAGAAATTTTACATTTGTGCAAAACCATAAGCTGCCACGGATGTTGTGGTTTCAGGCACTACGCGGTGGCACCAGTCCACTGAGCATGGTTTTGAGGCATTGGTTTAGTGGGTCAATCCTTGAGCCGTGTAATTGATCCAGAACTGTTGCACCCAACTTGGTGCTTCGTTTGTCAGAGTGCCGAGTTATAGGTGCATTTTTAATTCACAACGATGTGATACAAGGTTTTGTGTCTTTCTTAAAGGTTTGTGACCAGGGAGTAGGGTCTTTCCCTTTGGCCTTTAGTTTTCTGACTGAGGTCCCATCCAGTGTGTGCCTTTCTTTGTTTAAGTTTCCTTGGTTTTGGATTTAAGTACTATACGATTTGTAGGTTAATATGATTTTAATGCTATTCGCTTAAGTCCATATTTTGATTTCAGTTAGATACATGCAGGTCCAGTATACTTGTTTTCTACTGGGAACATACAGTGGTTAATGGTGTCAGATATAAACATGGTGAAGCAAATCTTCCTATACACCTCTTTGAATCTAGGGAAACCTTCTTATCTGTCCAAGGATATGGGGCCACTCTTAGGCCAAGGTATATTGTCATCAAGTGGACCCATTTGGGCTCATCAGAGGCAGATCATTGCACCTGAACTATACCTCGATAAGGTGAAGGTAAGTGTATAATACCCAACCCTACCACACTCAAGAGAAATGGAATACTCCATAGAGAAGAAATATGTCCCTTGAAGACTATTGTAAAAGGAGACAAATGATAGACATAAATGCAGTAGTTGGTATTGCTGTCTCATATGCAACTGTTTGTTTAGAAACTGTCTCATTCGGGAGAGGATCCTCTCATATCGCATCTTAACATGACTAATCTTAGTCATCTATAATTTTTCTCATTATCGCATTTTAACATGGCTGATCTTAGTCATCTATAATTTTTAATGATAAAATCAACATTCAGCTATTTAAATGATGCTATCCACTTCTTCGTTTTATCCGACTAATCCGATTTCAGGTTTGAGCCTCTTCACCTTTATCAGGAATTGCGACTCTCAAGAATCGAATCCACTACCTTTTGGGCATGTCAAATCCTAGGGTCTAGTTGGATCGCCACTAGATAATTTTTAATTATTGTGCTTGTAAAATAGAGAAGAGGAAACAGTCATTTTAATTGCCGACTATTGATTTTTCATTATATATTATGGATAACTGAGATCTTCTGGTCATGTTAAAATGAGACATGAGAGGATCCTCTCCCTTTTTACTTAAATCATAAATATCGAATAAAAATGGCAATCTAATAATTTTCTTTTGCTGTTAATCCTGTTGAAGGCAATGGTTAATCTGATAGTTGACTCCACAAATATAATGCTAAGGTCCTGGGAGACTAGACTTGAAAGTGAGGGAGTAGTTTCCGATATTAAAATTGATGAAGATTTGCAAAGCTTGTCTGCTGACATAATTGCTAGAGCTTGTTTTGGTAGCAACTATATTGAAGGAAAAGAAATATTCACAAAGCTTAGAGATCTTCAAAAACTCCTGTCCAAGATATTTGCTGGAATTCCGGGCTTTCGGTATGTATGATAACTTAAAAGACTTTTATGCTCATGAATCGTGAGAGATATAGTGTGCATGTTTTCCATTGTAAAGTTTTCCTTTTGCTTGCATCTTTATTCTTTACCATATATTTGTATATTATGTTCATGTTCTAATTAAGAGGGCGAGCCTGGAGCAGTGGTAAAGCTGCTCCTTTGTGACTGAAAGATTACGGGTTTGAATCCGGAAAACAGCCTCTTCGTAAATATGCAAGGGTAGAGCCCTGTACAAGGATAACCTCACCCCTAGCCTTGCTAATCGGGGCTTAATGGGGAGTGATTTTGGTTCGTTATCTAGTTAGTGATGCTACTAATGTGGAAAATGGTATCATATTTGTTTAAGATACTTGCCAAACAAAAGCAACAGGCTGGTGTGGAGATTAGAGAAAGAGATAAACTCAAAGATATCAAAGCTCATAAAACAACGCCAGGAGGAAAATCATGAGCAGGATCTTTTACAGATGATCCTTGAGGGTGCAAAGAATTTGGAAGGTGGTGATGGCCCTTTATCAAATTCCATTTCACGTGACAGGTTCATGATAGACAACTGCAAAAATATATTCTTTGCTGGCCATGAAACTACTGCAATCACAGCATCATGGTGCTTGATGCTGTTAGCTCTACACCAAGATTGGCAGGATCGCGCTCGTTCTGAGGTACTTGAAGTTTGTGGAAATGGTGCTCCAGATGCAAGCATGCTTAGAAGCATGAAAACGGTATGTTTCGTTTCACACTGTTTGTGCTGAAAGTTAAATGTTTCCATGAAATACATTAACTTCATAGGCCCTTGGATTAATTATCTTGATCTTGGACTTCAAAAAAATGGCACGGTAAATTTCATTTCAAAGATTTTTTTTATGGTACACTTTGCATGAATGACATATAATGAATTTCACCGTGTCTTTGTTTAAGTCAAAAACTAAGCTTGTAATTGAAGATATTTCAATGCAACATTTTGCCATTTCAATTGCATTGCAATATCCATTGAAAAGTATTTTATATAAATTTTCTTACTCAAGATTTTGTTGGTACATAATAGGCAAGATATTGTACCAAAAAAAAAAAGGCAAGATATGCACACTAAAAAAGTGATACATGGAGTTGAAAATAAGAAGGAACATAGAGAAATTAATCATGCTAGTTAGGAATTCTTTTAAAAAAGGCCTTTCTTAATTCAATATTGTTTGTGAGCTGTTGTGTGAGAGCTAAAGTATATCAATATAGAGGTGTTCTTAGAGGCAGTGGTATGGATCAAAGCTCTTGGAAGAGTCACCGTAAGGGCATGATGACTCAATATTTCAGTATAGTTTTGATCATAAAAGTATTGGATGCCTCTTCAATGGGTGAAGAGAGGTATATATAAGTGAAAAATATTCCCTACTGATAAAAGAGAAAGGAGCCAAAGCTGTTTGTTCAAGTCCTCACTACTGTGGTGCGGTAGTGCACCACTAATGTGTAAAGTGGTGAGCTGTATTGGGGAGTGAGAAATCATCTACAATGAGATCCATGGTTCTCACTATAGGGTGGCAGGGGAGTGACCCTTTGATTGGGCCTAAGCACCAGCCCATAATCTTGGACTGTGATGCCGGTCTAGAACAGTTTTGTGTATCAATTTTATCAATATAATTGTAGTAAATCTTTTCAGAGTTTCATGAGCATTCTTACTGATCAATTCAAGATCTTCTATAATTTATACCTGCAGTTAACCATGGTGATTCAAGAGACTCTGAGGCTTTATCCACCATCAGCATTTGTTGTGAGAACAGCTTTGCATGATATCAATTTAAAAGGTATCCTAATTCCAAAAGGAATGAATATTCAGATTCCAATCTCAATACTGCAGCAAGACCCTGAGTTGTGGGGGCCTGATGCTTACAAGTTCAATCCAGAAAGATTTGCAAATGGGGTGCTTGGAGCTTGCAAGAATGCACAAGCTTATATACCATTTGGAATAGGTGCTCGTGTCTGTGTTGGACAGCATTTAGCCATGACAGAACTGAAGGTGATTTTATCTCTCATTCTGTTGAAGTTTCGCTTCTCTCTCTCTTCAAGTTACCGCCATTCACCTGCCTTCCGTTTGGTTATAGTGCCTGGCCATGGAGTTGTTCTTAAGATGACAAGAATTTAAGCAACAATATAACTGTAATGCTTTCTCCTTGTTATTTGGGAAGGTATATACAGTAATAAGACACACTTTCCTTTCCAATGAAAAAATAGAAGAAAATGATATTTTATATTTCTTGTATATCATTTACAGCCACCAATATAACATGTATATATATATATATATATATATACAATCAAACTAAACTAATTAAAACTCAAATTTAGTTTGAATAATAGATAAGATAAAATAAGTTACCAAAGAAGATAAACCAAACATACAAATCTTCTTTTTTTGAACATAAGTATATGAGTATATACAAATTCCTTATTTTGATTAAAAGATGAGATATCTCTGTAATCCCAAGCTCATATAATATGAGCATTTGGAACCAGAGATATCTAGTTTTCTTTGTGTATTATATAGGGGTATGGATTTTTACTGTGACAACATCTGACCCCAAAAAACCAAAAACAAAAAGCATGGTTCTCTAAGGACAAGATGCAGTATTTTTTTTACCCAACTCATTCATTGATTTCATGACTAGTTTGATTTGAGCACTTGTTGGATCCATATTAAGATGCACTATTTTAAAGTAGCCATATATGGTTGACCAAAAAAAAAAAGACTACTGGCAATTTTCTGGTAGAGGAGTTAAATGCAATATGAGGGGAGTCAGGTGTGATCCCTCAATTGTGAAAGCGAAGGAAAAACTATATCATAGGAATTTAAGGAAAAACTATGCTTATGTTACACACAGAAATAGAAGGAAGAAAAACAACAGGACCCGCCAATTATACATATTAAGTGGAAATTGAAATCATAATTGAAATATATTCTTATTCTGGCCCATCCTTTTTGTTTTTGGGACATGGCAGGTAAGAACACCATATATATATATACACTAAAAGTATAGAAAAAGAAAGTGTCAAATGAGGCACATTAACAATTAAGGATTAATATTTTTGTGCAATCTTTAGAAGGCGAGAGCTAAGCTTCTTTGGTTTGGAGAATATGACCAT
Source organism: Gastrolobium bilobum (assembly GCF_033153095.1). NCBI lineage: Eukaryota > Viridiplantae > Streptophyta > Magnoliopsida > Fabales > Fabaceae > Gastrolobium > Gastrolobium bilobum. The sequence goes on along the minus strand of NW_026896837.1, from coordinate 87,705 downwards.
GTGATCAGAATCTTTTATCATTTTCAACTCAGCAAATGGACCAGTTCTTTCAATCATCCACTTTTGTATATCCTCTGTTATCAAATTGTCTCTTTTGCTGATGATAAAAACTTTAGGTACCTTTCCATTTCTGTCATTGGTAACTGTTGTTTCTTTCAACAATAGTTCAACATCATTATAAATAGGTACAGGTCTCACCAGGGACAATGCAAGGGTCAAATCCTACATATTTCAATTCAGATTAGTTTCATTATAAATTTATAATCACTTGTTATTACCTCAATAAATGGGTACCAAAAACTAGATTGAGTTCATTTGAAATTTTTTACCTCAGGTGGTGATAATTGATACATGTTGGTTGCCATGAATTTGGGTCCAGTCAATCTAGCTGTTGGAGGTTTGTTAGGCCCATGTCCATAGAGGAACCCGCCCTTGTCTTCAGCTGCAAAAATTACTCAAATTATAATTTAATAAAAAGGGCAAACCTTATGCATAATGTTTTCTGACTTCCAAGAGTAGGGATGATGAATTATTGTTCACAATCTTACTCTTATATTTTTGTAACTAGGTTATTTTTCTAACTCGAACCTGAAATCTTTTGATCACAGAGAATAATATTAGCACTGCTCCAAGGCTCACTCTCTCAGATTATAATTTAATAAAATGTTAATTTCTTATTAGCCGTTAGATCACGGTTGCATCTAATAGCTCTATTTTATTAGTCATATTATCCGTTGAATATAATTGGAATCAATGGCTAAAATTCAATGTAAGACTTATTATTTTTATACAAATATAAATTAATCCTCCTCTAATTTGAGATATGACATAATGCTAACTTATGGAACCTTAAAAAATAATCCATACACTTCTTCTGAAACTTTTGCATAATAATACACTCAAAAGCTCTAAAAAATTTGTCTTTGATTGCCTAAAAAAGTATGATATTAAGAGAGAAAGCAATGTATGTACCTCTTGAAGAAGAGCTGGATATGTGAGGTTTGCACTAATCACATATGCAGTAACAAAAACAGCAACTGAGATTTTCTCAGGGAACCTTTCCATAGCAAGAGACATGGATATCCCACCAAGACTATGACCAACAAGAATCACCTTTTCCTTTGGCGGAAGAGAATCCATCAATGTCATCAAAGGTTCATAGTATTTTGAAATTGAACTAATCTCTTGCACCTGCTTTGGGTTGACACCAGAAGCAGCCAAGTCAAAAGTTGTAACATTATGATCAGCAGATTTCAACAGAGTTGCCACCTTATACCAACACCATGCACCATGGCTACCTCCATGAATCAGCACAAAGTGCACACCATTAACACATGTAAAGAAAGAAAGAGAAAATAAGAGAAGAATATGCACAAAGTGCAACTCCATTTTGAACATCTTCTAAAATTTGGTCTTTTTCTATTTCCTTTCGGAATGGCTATTCCTATAAGAACCGGAGCATTTAGTTCTATATATGCAATCATTCTAGGTTTATTTTATTTTCATATCATTCATTTTTTTTTTTTCCAAAGTAGCTATCTACAAAAAACAATATGAACTATAATTTTATTCTAGGGATTAGTATATTGCGAGCGTGCAACATCATTACAAAGTCAAAACTTTTTAAAAATTATCATGTTGTAAAGCATCTTATGTTCAACTTTAAAAAGTATACTTGATCTATTTGAATGTTTTATAACAAAAAAGAATGGTTAGAATGTTCAGTAGTTATCATTATTTGTTTCTTAAGACTATATATTATAATAATATCAGACAGTTCGGATACACAGATGTTCGAATTGAAATACAGCTTTACAGCCTGTGGTGAATTGTCAAAAATTTGTTCCTTTAGATGTGTCTGGTCTTTGACTAATTATTTTCCCATTGAATTGTTCTAAGCTAGCTTTTGATGTTAATATTCATATATGGTTGTATAACTTATTATTTTATATTCCGGAGATTAATTAAGTACTAAGTACAAATGCAACAACCTTAGAAAGTATAAAAAATGATCACATGGCATATTTATATTAGGTGTTCCTTAGCCAATGCTATCTTTCAAAATTTCTTTCTCTTTTTGACACAAAATTATAGTTCTTAATACTCTAAGGGCATGTTTGGTATATAGTACAAGATAATGCCTGATAGTATAAGACCTGATAGTATAAGGTATTATTGTATAAAACTTGATTAAATTTTAATACTATCCAGCGTTTGGCATGATATTGTATAAGATAATATCATTCAATATTTGGTAATATATTATATAATACTAGATAGGTTAAAAATAAATATTTTTGCCAAAAATATCTTTTAATAATGAATTTACATAATTCTTCCAAATATATCGTATTATATTATTTTTTATAGAAAGATGTTGATCAGTGTGTCCAAAAAATATATTAATTTTTATAAAAATAAAAATTTCCAATATTTTAAAAATTATATATTGAAAAATTATTTTTTATTTTAATATACTAATATTAAAATAATATATTAATACTTGAGACTTGCATTGGTTAATACATCAATCTCTTATCAGGCCTAATCCTACCCTCCTAAGCCTAATTAAGTTATACATCATTTTGATGTATAAAGGGATCCTGCTGTATAAGCTTATACTATACGATGGTCACACCAAACAATTAAAAATGTCGTAACGTATAATATAAGCTTATAATATCAGGCTTTATACATCACACCAG
>NW_026896837.1:0-82500 GCF_033153095.1 Gastrolobium bilobum | reverse complement strand
CTCTCCACCATCATGTATTAACTTGCCAATATCATTCAATGTGACTACACTCTCTGTTACGACTTTTGCAAAAATACGGCCAAGAAACTCTGCTGCTCTGGGGGCATCATTAACAGCATCTTCCAATGTACTAAGAACAGATTCAAACCTAGCCAGCATGAAAAGGAATAAGTAAAAAGAATTCTCTCTACTAGTCACTATATTGATAAATAAATCTTACCCTTTGATGAGCTGAGCTTGAGTCAAGGTGCCATCCTGAGATTTCACAAGGTTGACAAGCAGTTTGGCTAAAAGATCTCTCTCTATGTCCTTTTTCTCAAATGAGTCTGTGACCCAGAGTGAAACCATGGAAGGATGATAGCTTGGAGAGTTCAAATCTCTGACACATAAAGCAACTTCTTTCTCATCTCTAGCACTGAAATTTATGCAATTTCAGTCAGATTAATTACACAACAATGTATCGGGCAAATAAATTCACCAGTGTAACACTACACAAAATGAAATAGAAAACCCATCTGCCTCTGTCAGCATACATAGTGAATTTAATCTGGCTCCCATCAATAATAATTATAAGCATAACACTAAAACTTAATCATTAAAAATGTCCAACATATACAGGAAGCCAAGACAAAAAAGAAATCACTGAATTCAATGTAGCCAGGAGCAGCTTCACAATAATCTCCTTTCTAAATCCAAGAAATATACAGGTGAATATTTCACAAAATCCAACTGCTATATGGTATTTTTTTTCATCAGAAGACAACTGCTAGGACAGTTCAATCCTCTATGGAATGAGAAAAAAAATTTCAAAAAAAAAAGATAGACAAGTAACCACATAATTTGCTAAAGTTTACTTTGAACATGGTGATTGAAAATAGTGATTCAACTCCTTAAGCTTACTTTATAATAATATTGTTTTATTACCCTGTGATTTTTATGTTCATTTTTTAATTAAAAAATTCATGTAAATGACTAGTGTTGCATACCCTGATCACTTCAAAGTCCCATTCTCCGATTAAATCATTTTATGTGCTGGATTTCATGTCCCAGCCTCGGAATGTTTGGAGTGATTTGGATAATTAGGAATTCAAAAGGAATGAATGGATGTTAATGTAATCATGAGCTATTTCTGCTTAAACTATGGGATTGCAAAAAGAAAATAAAAAAAAGGTAGTAATCTAATTTTTTTTTCCCTAAATCAATTAACTATTCAACATCCGAAACCAATTACAATTTGTACTAAAAAAAAAAAGCAAGTAACCACAGCGCAATCATAAAAAAAAAAGATCCATAAAAGTTCCAAAGATTATAATTGGCACCAGCACATTCCATTGACACAGTACGAAGCTGTATCAAAATGAAAATAATTTCCTAAATTAAATGAAGTGGTTAGATACATGGGATGTGAATGTAATAAACATTTGTATGTCTTTAATATCAAGAGTAAAAGAAGCTCAATATGCAACGTTCTCAGCACAGCTATCGTTTGTGAGTGAAGCTCTAAACAAAAAGACAACTAGCTAAATAATAAAAGTTAATTGAGGAATTTGGCCTCAAGTCATTAGTGGGTAAATCACTTGAGACATGTTTGAACGAAACATAACAAGACAATAACACCACACAAAAACATTCAACCTATATATAAAAAGCAATCACCATAAATAGGACAAATCTGTCTTATTTGCGTTTAAAAGTTATATGATCAACCCTGTCCTCAGACACACGACCTAGAATCTGTTGACAATGATCATAACATGTCAGAAGATAAAATTGCATATCATCTACTATTAGAACCTTAATTTATTTATTTATTTAGTTTTGGGATGGGGCGCAAGGCCTAAGACCCACCCTGTAACACTGGATATTGCGTTGGAGACTGATATGCAACCATATCACCCAACAATTCAAGCTAAGTGAAGGCCCATCAATGGTTTTATATTATATCTCTCTAACACATTCCCTCACGCAATAGCCCAACGTAGATATTGTAAAAATTTATCCTACCTTATGCTGACTTAATTCCACTAGAAAGTGGGGGGAGGTGAGGATTGAACTCATAACCCCGTAATCACGAAGGCTCTGATACCATGATAAACAAACATCTCACCCAACAACTAAAGTTGGTAAGTGTAGGCTCATCAATGGTTTTATATTATCTCTCTCTAAGAGAGAGGGGAAGAGAAATTGGAATGGAGAGAATTTGTGGGGATTAAACACTACCACCCTCACTGCACATCCCCAACTCCAACCGGCTGGATTTCAATCTAGGCTGTAAGATCGACAAACACATAGGTTTATTAAAGTAACCAGAAACGACATCTTATGCTTCCTTCAACATCTTATCACAGTGGCTTCTAACATGTAATTATAACAAACCAAAAACCCCATATGTATGCTTAAAGATTCAGCCAGCCATTAAGAAGTCTCTAGTTTAAAATGTCATTAATGTAAAAGGGTCAAATCAAAAACTACACAGAAGCCCCTTAAGATAAATGTCCATGACCAATCTACCAAAAGAAAAATGTCAATAACCAATAATTCTCTTGAAATTGAAAACTTCCACTTCAAATTGCCCCCATCCGGTCAAGTCTCACAGCTGGAACTTAGTACAATCTATAACAGCTCATATATATATATATATATATATATATATATAAGAGTAGGATTCTTTGACACCTCATCTGAGAGCCGTTAGATCAAAAAAGATCAATGGTGTCACATGCTTACAAATCAGAGTCATTGATCGTTTTTGATCTAACGGCTCTTAGATGAGGTGTCAAACTTTAAATTCCTTTATTTTTTAAACAATAAAGGAATTCAAATGCTTTGAAAGATAATTTATATCTTGTGCTTTGAAATTCACACATCCACAAAGAAAGGGAACATACACCCTACTTGATACAACATAACACGAACCAAAAGTCTTTTATTTCATAGGAAAAAAGAAAGGGCATTCAAGCAATAACGAGGAACAAGATTCCCACCCCAAGAGAAATTGGACATGTCCAATATACCCATGATTGTAATTAAAGACAATAAATTGTAAGCTGTAGGTTCAAGAATATCAGCAAGAGTATAAACTGCCCACAAAAGCTGTAACAGAAGATAAAAACACCACACAAAGAAAACAATACCTGTAGTATTCTCTGATTGCTGACATGGACATGTCCCGCAGTCGTTCTTCTGGCCAAACCTTCTCTGAAGAAGCATTCTGGGAGACTATTGACCCTTGCAATTGAGCAGGAGGTGAAGTTGCAACAGATCTGTCAAGATTCCGATCTGAATTCCTCAAGTCTCTGTTACCATAGTTTATATTACGCTCTGGAGCACTTGATTGATCATAAGCAGCTGAACCTGAAAACCTATCCGTTATATATCTTGATGCAAGATCATCCCTTGAGTTATATGGTAAGCGCTCTGATGTATTGCTATAACCATTAAGACCAGTAGTCATTCTATGAGAATCTCCAGGGACAGAAAGCACATCAGATATCGGCAAATTAGAAATTGCTGTTGATCCTCTAATGGACATTCCCCTAGCAAGACCACCTTGAGGTCCCAAGGTTATAGAATCATCACCTAAGGATCTTTGAGGCAAAGGAACTGATAAGGTCCGAGCCTCATAAGATTGCCTTTCCTCAAAACGAGCATCCTGATAACCACCATACCCACGAACTTGATTAGGCAGCCCACGCAGTCCTCCCATCTGAGAATTAGGAGAAGACAACATAGATGACCCTCTTGGACCAAAATCCATGGGGTTCCTTCTAGCAGACTGATTGTTGCCTGGACCACGACCCAGCCTACCAGCTTGGGCCTGCCTCTCGTGTGCAGCATCTCTGTGTACCTCCTCAATCTTCTTAGGACCTTCAACTTTCCTCCTTTGTTGCCATTTATTCTTTCTTAAATCAATGGCATCCTTCAACATGAACCTCACCCTAGAAGATAAATTCATGTTGTTTGATAATAATTTCATCCTTTCAAAATATGCATCAATATGTACTTTGGCTTTGGGATGGTCAATCATCTCCCCGATAGTACTCATCAGCTTGCACAAAGCTTCAATATCTTCCTCATCAGGATCCTGATACTGACCCAGTAACTTCTTGATGCACTCATGCATTATCCTCTCTGTCAACATTCTCTTCTTATATAGTTCTCCAATCAATCTGATGTTACCCAACATGCGTCTTCTTGCCTTGACTCTTCTCTGTTCCCTTTCTTCATTAGACTGCTTGACCTCACCCTCATCAACCTTATTTGCTTCTTCTTGTTCTCTTTCACCCCTCTCAAATTCCTCCTGACACTTGTTTAATAATAACCTTTTAAAAGTTATCTTTTCATTGTCCTCGCTGAAATCAGGCAACTCAGAAGCCAGATGTAAACAGAAGTTGGCATACATTTCACAGAAGGTAGGCTCCATCAGAGCCTTCTCAAAAATTTGTGAGATGACACCAGTGAGAGTGACTGCATTGTCAATATTAACTGCTTTTACCTGTTCAAAAAGTCTATCAAAATTCTGGGGAGTTAGTTTGTTCAAGATGGCTTTCAACTGCCTCTGCTTTACCTCTTCCACATCTGCCGCTTTACCCACTTCATACTTCTTCTCAGCTTTGTGCATCGATTGTAAAGGAGTTTGAGGAGTAGGAGAAGGAATTAAACCCCTCTGCTGGAAGCTAGAAGCACGCTGCCACCTCTCCCCATCGGGGCTATTTCTTTGCATTCCACCCTGATTTCCCACAGATTGCATTGGGCCAGAAAGGATCCCTCCAGCATATTGAACAGGTGTCTGTAGACGAGGGTTCCTTAAAACCCCAAAATTTCCTCCTTGGCCAGATCGAAATCCCGCATTACCTCCAATACCATCCAAACCACGTCCAGAATAAAATGCATTAGAAACTTTATTCCACCTGTCTTCCTCAGTCACACCATTCCCACGGCGATCTATCCGAGACATCCCACCTGCCCTATCTAGATTTCTTCCAGGACTAGGCTGTGTATCACGCTCAATTACATGAGAACTATTAATACTAGTGCTCATCAAAGCCTCAGTTACTTCTGCCACAATTTCAAAACCTTCAGGAAGATCAGTGTATTGCTCTGCAAATTTCAAAAGGAAATCACGAGAATACTTTTTGGCTGTGCCTCCATCTCCATCACTGACCTGTTGAGATTTATCAGCAACTACCAGTTTTGGTGTAGACATATCAGCAGCATCCTCCCAGTCGTCGGGTTCAGCTTTACTTTGTCCACAATCCTCACTTGTTATAGCATCCGGCTGAGCAGCATCTGCGGGCAAATGCTTCAAACTTCCGGAAGTAGAAGCACTTTCTGAGCTCTCTGAACTCAAGACAGCTTCTTTCTTTTCATCGGGTCCCTTGTAGGCATTATAAAGATCAGAAGTAGACCCAGCGGCATCTGCTTTTTGAAGAATCTCTTTTCTTTTCTTCCTCCCTTTAGATGTAGTTTTCATCTTATTTGGTTCTAAAATTGGTCTATCGTTGGTACCTGACACTGAAAGAGACACTGAGTCATCGCCAGCATTCTCAGAATTGTCCATGACGTACTTTGAAGTTGTTTCTGGAGGATCAGCAGACTTCAGATCTGATGAATCAAAATTTCCAGATACAAACCAATTAGTAATTATACTATAATTTCTACTTAATCTCTAAAAACCAATGCAGTACAGATAGACATGCCTAAATTATCACCTGTTATGTCACATTCTGCAATACAAGTTGCAGATTCATCCTGTTCTTTCTGTACAGCTTTCAAGTTTAACACCTCAGCGTTTACATTTGCAGCATCTTTTTCTGTTTGCTTAAATTCTGTTCCACCAGATTTAATATTTGGTTCATCATATTTATCATAACACCTTAATAGTTTACCTTCGGATGATTCATCCAACTTATCATGCCTATGATTTTTCAAATTATCAGCAGCTTCACCACAAGATCGTTCAGCTGAAACACAAGCAGAAACTTCAGCATAGCAGTTGGTTTTCACTTCAATACCACTAGAAATGCTACTAGGTATTGTGTCACATGTTGGAAGATCTTCAGTGTTAATTGCCTCAGAATGGTTTGTTTTACCTCCTACAGGTTCAGAAACTCCAGTATCAGGTATACCACAGTCAACAGCTCGAGAAGGCATATTAGCTACTGTAGGAGACTGTAAAGAGACCTGTGGGAAAAACAAAAAGTACATATATTAAGTAAACCAAGATCAATGTGTGTGTGTGAATAGTATTTCACTCAGATACCTCATGCTGTGATTGACCTTTCTTCCCTGGTTTCTTCTGATTATCCTTCAAAGAGCTGGAACTTCTAAGAGATTCAATCCTTCTGCCTTCATTATTAGACACGACTGAGACAGAATCCTCGCTCACAGCTGACGAAGGCATCATCAAGGGAGTAGCAGTAAGCTTCTCAGCAGTTACAGTAGCAGATTGTTTTGACAATGAACTCAAAACTAAAGAATCACTGGGCAACTTAGACTGTTGTGAAGGGATTTCTGAACAAGTTTCAGCCCCTTTTTGTGGCACAGAGGAGCTAGCATCACAAGATGGTGCTGAACTAGGGGATTCTTTATTTTGACCACCAGAAATACCAGGATTGGACAATAATGGGTCCACCACAGCAGACACACCACTTGGCCTAATAGTCACGGAAGCTACCCCCAAAGTACCTGTTGACTTCACATTAGGCACGTCATTGGAATGTTCAGGAATAGGTGGTTCAACAATGCCAGGAATAATAGTTTTATTAACTGGTAGGGAACCAAGTGATTGTGAATTCATGAAACCCACATTTTGCGGACCATGGTTCGCAGGATAATTAAATATTGGTGGCTGAGAATTAGGTGTTATCTGGCTACTTGTTAACGGAAGAGAACTAGAAGCTGGAAAATAGAGAGAATTGGTATTATATGAGCTGGGTGGATAATAGTTCATAGGATGGGAAGGCGCAAAAGATTTAACAGGTTGAGATGGAGAAGGTATGTTCAGATGTGACCTAGCACCAGATGACCCACCATCTGAATATGCATCTGCCCTATTATCAAGCCTCAGTTCTTCATGCGTCTCAGGATGAGTTATCTTCACAGTAGTAGTTTTTCGCGGACCAGCAAATTTTCCACCTTGCTGCTGGGGATATTGGGGGCTAATGCCAATGCCCATGTTGCCTAATTGATTGGACAACTGATGACCCATTTGAGAAGTGAAACTCATGTTTTGGCCTTGATGCATGATCCCCTGAGGATGCATTGGAAGAGGTTGAAGACCTGGAACAAAAACCGGCTGTTGAACGTGTGCAGCATTTCCAATTGGAAAAGGCACTGGTATAGGCACCTGGAGGGATGTCGTTGACACACCCTGAGATTGGATCTGTGGATTAGGACCAGCAAACTGTAAAGATGCCTGTGACTGGTGATATGCCGTTGCCATTGAAATTCCAGTTACAGGAACAACAGAAGGCTTCTGCATCTGGCTTGCCGGGGTCAAAGTTGACAGCTGAGGATCCTTTTTTGCCTTAGTCCCTATATGAGTCTCCCTGGCATTAGATTGTTCAGTGACACCTGCATCGTTCCTAGGTGGTTGCTGCTGCTTTGGAACAGGTGTTGGCACTGAAGGCACAGATTTATAAGAGTCGTGACGAGCCTGAAAGTCAAGGAATTAGACATCGAGTAAAAACTTTCATTGCCACAAAAACACAGAGCAAGCTGTCAACTTCAATAGACAAAGTACAGAAAAACAAGGCACTCCTTTTTCAGATTCTATTTCTAAACCAGTTCTTCATAAGATAGAATGGAGCAGTGATAAGGCTTCTCCTTTGTGACTGAAAGATGAAGTATTTGAATGCGGGATACAGAGCCTCTTTGCAAATATCAAGGGAAAAGATGTGTACAAGAATTGCCCTTATCCCTACCCTCACTAGCAGGGGTTCAATGGGGAGTGGTTTTCTTCATAAGATAAAATCTTTTTCCTTTGGAAAGAGTGAGCAGTGGCATTACATCCATATCTAAATAATAATACAAACATCACGGAAAAACGGGTAAAAAAATAACAAAAGTGCATACCTGATCACGCTTCTGCTCATCTATATTAGGAGGAGCTGAGCTCGTACGAGCAGGAATCTGCATATTATAACAAGAACATGATCAATTATTCACCCACCCTACATAAAATATGTCATACATCAGATGTTAAACAAATAATATATAAGAAACTTACTGCCATGCCATTCATCAAGCCAGGAATTATGGATCCAAATTGAAAAGGGAATGCCTTAGATGCATCTACTGGGACAGCCATAAACATTCAGATTACTTCAGTTTCACAACTCACAAACAACTAATAGCTAATAAGGAAAATCATTTTGCAACAGGACCATTTAATATGATCCATGCTACAAAAGTCACAAAAATAGGAATTAACCACAACAAAAACCTACAAGACTAACATACCCTTAGCAGGGCTTGTAGGAGCAGCTGAATCAGATCTCATGGGGGGCAGTTGAGAAGTTGGAGCTTTTGGAACAACTCTAGCACTCCTCTGTGTAGCTGATGATTCAGATGGTTTTGTAACAGGCCCATCAGATGTTCCTATCATACCACGTAAACAAATGAAGCACATTATAAAGAACACCATAATTCACCAAACACTCAATCACACTAGCAACATTTGCAGATTCTTCCCATATAAAGAGGGAGGGATCTTCCACAAGTTCCTCTGCAGTAAATTTTTACTCAACAACACAACCAGACACCAAAATCCACCTGAAGAGAAGAATCACACTCGTTTTTTTACAAAAATAAATCAATAAACAATCTTCCTAAAGCTTACCATGTGATTGCGGCTGTACACGGGTACCATTCTGATTGGTCCGGGCAGAAGAAGCAATATTAGACTCATTTGTATTCACCTGGGAAGGGTTTACCCTAGATTGCCCACCTTGTGCATTATTAGACCTCTTGTTAAAACTAGAACAAGCAACATGCATAATCAATAAAACAGAAAAAAAAGAGCAAAAACGAAAAAGAACTAAACTACTCATAATTGTGTTATTAAAAAAGAAACCTAATGAATCATCAAACCACGTGTCACAAAAACAAAGCCAGATACCCATTATTCATCAAAAAACAAGAACCAAAATTAAAAATTAAAAAAATTAATAAGCATACAAATTTGCAAACCCTAACTCACCTCCGGCTAGTGGAGAGTGATGAAGCCGAGGTGCTCGACGGCGCGGGCCCTCCGCCACCGCCGCCTCCGCCTCTGCCGTAGGAACCTCGCTGCTGATTGAAGCTCGAGGATCGACCGGATTTTCGGTACACGGCGTCGCTCTTATCGGACTTTGATTGATTGACGGACATATATCCGAACCCTTTGATTTCTCAGAAAACAATTTTCAAAAACACAAAAAGAAAAAAAAGAAAAAAAAGAGAGAAAGAAAAAATTCCTCTTTCAATTTTCCCTGCAACCAAACAGGCGGATCAGAAACCCCATTAATCAAAAATCAAATTTTCAAATACAGATAAAAAAAAAGGGGAGGGGCAAAATGGTAAATAAAAAACACAGTTTTGGAACAGTGTGAAGCACCTGAAGAGTGGAGTGTGTGTCAAATTAGGGTTTTGAATGGTTATTGCTGTGCAAGACGATACACACATGGATAGATAGAAAGGGAAAAAAGATGGAAAAATAAAAAATAAAAAAAGAGAGAGGGGGAAGGAGAAGAGAGGAGAGAGAGAGAGAGAGATCAAAATGGCTGATTTGGAAATTGGAGAGAGAAAATTTTGGAGAGAGAAAGAGAGGTAACAAACTGAGAAACGAACGAGGGAAGAGTTTTTAAGGGGGTGGTCAAAAGAAGGAGGTAGGTTTTTTAGGAGATCATTGTTCGAATGGGTCACGGTTTTTGTGACACCTATCCAATCCACAATCTCTTTATTTTTTATTTTTTTTATTTTCTTCTATAAGTTATTTTAAGTATTAATTATTATATAATTGTTTCATTTAAAACTTTGGTTAAAAAATAATAATAATAAAATATTAATGGTACATTGATTTGTTGTTTTTATCTCTTACACATATATAAAAGTGTATTGAACCTATTTGATTTCATGTGAAAAAAAGAGAGAAAAAATAAGTCTTACACATTTTTATATATGTATAAAAGATAAAATTATTTCTTATAACATAAGTGATATTAATTCAATGGTACAATGTCATGTGTGGTATAATGTCTTTGATATAAAAATGTTTTTAACTAACTCTGACACTAAATTTGAAGAAAGGCACAATAGAGTGTAGCACAAAAGCACAATGTTCATCCTCCCAGTACCACCTTTGGGAGGGGTTTAAAGCCTTAATCCTGGACCCGCCCCGAATCGGATCAGTTGCGAAGCGATGAACCGATTGGAATATTTCCAAAAGCACAATGTTCATTGGTAGGGTGTTGTGTTGTTGGTATTCAAAGCTTATGTAACCTATTTGATTTTTTGTGTTTTGGTAAGTGTTGAAAACATAATTCAAAAGTTTAAGAGTAAATACTTTTTTAGGTCCTTGACAAAAAACATAGTTCCCATTTTAGTCCCTTACAAAAAATAATTAGTTTTTGTTATCAAAAAAAAAAAAAATTAGTTTCGGGGTCCCATTTTAGTCCATTTTGAATTTGTTAGGGACCTCGAGACTAATTATTTTTTGTAAGGGACTAAAGTGGGGACTGTGTTTTTTGTTAGGGACCCAAAAGGATATTTACTCAAAGTTTAATATGAAAAACTGGATTGATTAATGGTTATTAATGGTTAATTTATGGTGATGTTTATTGCCTATGTTTTATGGGACAACAATCATTTTGACATGTGTTGGTAAAAATTATCCTGGAATGCAACGCACCAATAAAAATTTGCTAAAATGCTAGTCACCTAACTCGCTACAACACGTAGCGAGTTAGGTCTGCATACATGGCAATTTTTTAAGGTCACGTAACATGCTGCACAGTGTAGTGATTTTGGCCAGTCAACCCATCAATCCACGTGGCACTTTTTTGACAAAAAGTCGTTGTATGTTCCAACAAGTTTATGAGAGAGAAATAAAAAAATATTTTACATCAATATTTATTACTTTATTTTAAGTTTCTCTCTCCTTCTTTATTTTATAGCACATAATCACATTTTTTCTCTCATAATCACGTTTTATAGCAATTTGCAGGAGATATATTCTCTTTTCTCTCTCTTGGCTATTAAATACAATTAATAATTACTTAATTTTCCTAGATCTGAACAAAAATATCGGTTTCCTAAGGAGTTGTGTTGTATTGTACCTTTGTATCTTTTGCCTTCTGGTACAATGAGTTGGGTATCAGAATTTTGTTAAATGAGTTATGTTGTAGGTACCTTTGTATCTTTTGCCTTCTAGTACAATGGTAAGGCAAAGAGCTCAAAATGGAATATAAGCAATAGTCTTTATGAGAATCAAGATAGTGGAAATGCATCAATGTATAAGAAAATCAAAATGCAATGTTTCCTTGATGAACAAGGCAAAGGTTTGCTAGTTCCCTCTCTTTATGTATTCTAAATTGAAATATTCATATAATTGAGGTATTTTCCTTCTAAACCTTAGTAGAATGATATATGTTCATGCCTACATGAAATGATATTGAAAGCTATTTGGTACACTTGATCACTACTTTCATAGTACATCATCTCAAACATATATTATTGTTAACATGCTGAATTCTTGACATTGCTGAACCAAGTTGGTCATAAGTTGAGCTAGAAAACTCATTTTTGAATGAAACCAATTGAAAATGGAAGATAAGATATGTTAAATATAAATTCTGGAAATGTTTATGATTTTTATGATTTTTATTTGATCACCCTATTCCCAATAAATTTTTAAAGTTAATTGTTATGTTTCAAATTCTGGTTTGTAGGAGCTTACTTTAAACTTTCATAACTTGAGTTATAGAAATCTTTTTTGGATGAAACCAATGGAATTTGAAAGCTAACATGATAAAATTCAATTATGGAAAATTACTTTTTTTTTTTTTTTGTATATGTTATTCGTGGTTGACTAATGAACATTGTTGTTTGTCATATTTTTCTGTTTCTGTTTAGTACGCTTTGACTGATTATATCTTGAGCTACAGATCTCCGGTTGCAGTGACTTTTCTCTTGTTATAAAGCTTAAGATGTTTATTATAACATATCCAAAATTAATAATTTTTGGAGCCATGAAACATTTTTTACTTTGATCGGAATTTTACTTTTTTGCTAATGATTATTAGTAAATCTAGCTTTGATTGAAATTGTATATGAAGTACATTTTTCTTGATGATTATAGAACCTAACATTTTGCCTTGAGAAATTTGAATTTCCTAATGATGTATATAAACTTAAGAAGACATAATATGGTTTAAAGAAAAGCTGTTGGAGCATACGTGATAGTTTGAAAGATCTTAGTATGAAAGATTGAGCAAGTTTCTCCAATAACATGACTTATTGAGAGGTAAAGTTGATACTACTTTGATCATTAAAAAAAAGCATGATCATACCTTACTAGTTCACATTTATGTAGATGATATCATATTTTTTCTTCTAATGAATCTCTTTGTGAAGAATTTTCTAACGTTATGCAAAGTAAGTTTTAAATGTCTACGATGGGAGAATTAAACTACTCCCTCGGATTGCAAATAAAACAAGAAAAAGAATGAATATTAATTAATCAAGGAAAGTATTACAAAGAGTTACTCAAGCGCTTGCAATAAATAAAGCAAGACATATACACACCAATGAGTACTTCAATGTCACTTCACAAGGATGATAATGGTAAGTCGATTGAGGTAACTAAATATAAAAGGTATTACTGGATCATGACTATACTTGACCACTAGTAGACCAAAAATTATGTTTAGCGTACGTTTATGTGCTAGATGTCAATCATGTCCTAAAGAATCACATATGAATGTCATTAAAATGATAATGAGATATTTAGTAGACACTACACATATTGGGTTAAGATATCGTAAAAGATTTCCACCTACATTGATTTGATATTTCGATTCTGATTTTGCTGGTTGCAAATTGGATAAAAAGAATACTAATTGTACTTGCTACTTATATGGAAATTCATTAGTATTTTTGAATATTTAAAAACAAGTTAGTTTTGCATTATCAACTATCGAAACAGAGTATGCACCGGCTGGTAGTTTTGTGGAACAAGCTTTATGGATAAAGCACAAAAACCAATATTTTGGTTTGACATTAAGCAATATACCAATTAAATGTGATAATACTAGTGTAATCAATTTAACAAAGAATTCTATTATGCATTCTAGGACTAAGTACATAAATATAAGACATCATTTCATTAGAGTCCATGTTCAAAAAGATGTTAATATGGAATTTGTTGAATCATATGCTCAATTAGTCGATATATTCACTAAGTCATTGCCTGAAGATACATATGAAAGATTGAAATTAGGATTAGGCTTATACAATACTTTTAGTTGATGACTTATGATAATAATATTAATTTGATGATTTCTACTTGTAAATGATTACTTTTAATAATTCTTTGATACCATGTTGGTATTTTGATGATAACTAGTAGCTACTTAATGCCATTGTTGAGTAAAGTGATCAATATTAACTACTTTATGAATGGATGACAATTATGTAATTTTTGGAAATTTGATTATATTGAGTTGATTTGACTTAATCTTAATTACTTAGACATTAACAATTGGTTTTGAGGCTTTTAATTGACTAGTAGTTGACTTTTTGCATTTTTATGTTATATTCATGTTCAAGCATTTTTTGATGTTGGCAAAAGGGGGAGAAATATGTTGAGAATAAGAAATGTTTCTAATGTATCAAGTTTAGATCTAATACAGTTTCACTTGCATATATGTATGAAAAATGACTTAGCAAGGGGTAGTGTATCACATGCATATGAATTCTTGACTTTTGTGCTATTAACCCCATTTCTCAATGAAATGTTTGTCCTCCTCAAAAAAGGGTAGATTGTTGAATCTTATAGGTTACAAATGTGAAATAACTGGAGTTTTGATAATAACAAAGCATATTCGAGCTCAACATGCAACTACAACTTGGAAGATGATGCAACAAGTCCCAAATAGTGAATCAAGATCAAAGTAACATTCAAAAAGCAAGGGTTAACTCAAAATGACAAAAGTCAACCTTCAAGTCAAAGCTTTCAAGTGTAATAAAGAACTAAAAGGCTTAAAGCATGAAGACCAAATAATTCATGTTAAGAAATATGTTCATATAGTTAGAAATATAGTTTTAAAAATCAAAACCTAGAGAATGAAGACTAGTGAGCTTTACTTCCAGAATTGTATTCATAATTTAAAAACTTGCATTAAAGGAACCCACATAGTCCAATTATGCATACAAGATCGCACACTTAAAAAGCTGCAAAAAGGTTGTTAGAAACATTCATACATGTCTTAGAAGTCATTAGAAATCATTTTGAATTGAATTAGATCGAAAATTGCATTTATAGGTGTTTTAGTTATGCAATTTACCTGAGTAAATCAAGATATTTACCTGAGTAAATGTTGATGAACAATTTACTCGCGTAAGCCTTTGAAATCTACATGATTAATTCCATAACAAAACATCATTATGATCTAATTCAAATCTTGAGTTACAGAGCTCTAAATTGAGTGAGGTTTAGACCTAGGGATATAAACTTGTAAAATTTTGTAGCCATTGGACTAGTGGTTTGATCGCAATTTGGGTTTAAAGTCGCATCTTGGTTGCTGGAAATTCAGTTTGTAGTAGTCACCTTGCGAAAACTATAACCGAAGTTATATAACTCCAAATAAGACATACAATATATCGTTGGAAAGCTTGAGATGTCTAGTTTAACATATTAAAATATTAGAGTTTTTGGTAAAGAGTTGCAATTCCAGTTTCAAAAATGGTAAACAAGGTTTGTTATCGTATTCACAATTAGAGTAGTTTCTTTGGAATGAATTTCAAGGAAATGACTTGTAAACTTTATTGTGCTAGTGAGTGAGGTTCTAAAAGGTATGTGACCCTAGAGAGCTGATCTAATTCCTCCCACCTTGAGTTGGTGTCCCTACGTAAAGAATAACTATGTAAAAGACAATGTATAAAAGAATGTTGTAAACGAGTATAATTGCTAATTGCTTTTATATCTTTGAAATAGGTTGCGATTTTGTAAAGGCCTATGATTGTGGTCCTTTGGATACTGAGAGTACATTGGAGTATGTTGTTGATAAAGGTAAGCTTTCAGTCCTCGGTTTGATCCATTGTTTGTTCCACCAAACCCCATGGGGGATTGGTTTATGTGCATGCTATGTTTTTCTGAAAATTATACCTGTTTACTTATGATTATTAGATATACTGTTGAACTGGAATCTGTTATAGTGCAGTGCCTTATGAATATGTATGTGGGGTATTCCACACGAGACAATAATCCTTGAGTATGTCAGGCCACGTACAAGATGATAAATCCGTGTGTGAGGTATGGGGGGAATCCTTGTATTGTAGGTTGTAGACATACGTAATGCCTACCTTTTGTTCTCTGACTAATAGTACGCATACACACATGAAATGGACATATGCAGCATTGCACACTCATTTTATATACTGCATTTGTACATTGTTATAAATGGCACGATATAACTATTTTAATTACTGTTATTACTGTTTTATATATTTACATATTGCATGCACTATTTTCAAACTTATAGTATAACTGTAAGTGAGCTTGGGGTCGAGAAATCTTTGAGGACCCCTTGTCTTACCGAGATTTATCAAAATCTCACCCCTTTTGGGGTACATTTTTCAGGTACTGAGATTGTTGATGTTGATGCATGTAAGAACCCGCACCGTTAATTAAGGAAGTTAATTAATTAATTATGTGAAATTAGGAAATAATTCCATAATTGACCCTAATAATTACTATGAGGCTCTAATAATTATAGTAAGTGAGTAATAATGTTGAAAGTCGCTTTTCTGACGAAAAGTGCAGATACCAGTTCTGCTAGTCGGTTAGGGGGTGTAAATATGGGTTTTGACACGCGGGTCGACCCGTAAAAAAATTCGTGTCGTGTTCGTGTCGACCCATATTTTTTTTAATTATATTTTTTTATTTTTTTATTTTTATTTTTTTATTTTTTTTTATTTTCGATCTATTTTTTTTAATTTTTTTTTGTCAATTACCGTTTTGACCCCTATTTTGCGTGTTATTTGTGCCGTGTCGTGTCAACCCGCAAAAAATTCGTGTCGTGTCAGTGTTGAAGATTTTGACACGAATAAAAATTCGTGTCGTGTTCGTGTTGATGTATTCGTGTCGTGTCAACCCATATTGACACCCCTATAGTCGGTATAAATGCGTACCGATAAAGTTTCCCAGAAAATTATAATAAGTGCATGAATATTCCTAGAATAATATATAGGACTTGTAAAACAAGTTTCAAGTTAAAATAATGAGAATTGATGCCAGAACTGATACTGGCTATGGAAAAGTGCGTACCGGAAAGGTGTTGCAAAAAATAAAATAAAAATATGATAAATATTAGAAAAATGAGTAGGTTCAGAATCCTAAGTTTGGGGATCAAAATGCTAAGCGTAGCAATTAACGTTAATACTGTGTGTTTAATTCTTAAGTGGCTATAAATAGCCTTGGCACATGATCCTAGGTCTATTTTGGAGCCTCCATCGTATGAAATTCTGGTGCTTGTGAGTCAGCCCCCCCTTTGCCACCTTCTTCTCCAATTTTGTGAGCCAAGAAGCTTCCTTTCTTCTTGGCTTCACCAAATTACCTTGGGCTTGTGAGAGCTTGCATGGTGAGGGAGTGTGATGGTACATTCTGAGTTTCCAGCCACTGTGAGTGAGTGTGGGTGCTGACTTTGTGTGGTTTAGATTGTTGGAACCTTGGAGTTGGCTTTTGAGCTTCAAGGTGTGAACTTTGTGGAGAAAGAACCAACCTTGGTGTGCCATTTTCGTGTTTGAACCAAGTCAGAACTGGAATAGTTGTTTGGTGAGCTCCTTGAGCATTTCTTGCTGAGTTTCAAGCTTTGGTAAGTGTCACCACCTTTGATCATGAGTTTAATGGGTAAAGGAGATGTTTAATGAATTAAACAAGTAACCACCCTGTATATGAACCTAAAGAAGTGTAAAAATGCATGCTTGGACGTTGGAATGGGTTAAAAACCCAACCTTTAGAAGGATATCTCACGAAATGCAGAACTGCATTCTGTCGCGAAATATCTGGATATGCATATGCGGATATTGATATCCTGATATGGATATCCGGATATTGATATCCGGATATTGGCAGAGAGATATCCGGATATCGATATCTGGATATCCCCTCGACGAATATCTGGATATTCTGGGTTTTCAAAGAACAGTAAGGTACTGTTCATGCAGAATGCTGTGATGGGTTTGTGGACCCTATTTTGAGGAATTTGAACTTCTGTAATAATTAAACTAAGTCAGAATCAAGTGATTAAGGGCTTGTGGCTTTGTGAGAAGCCTAAAGACGTAAAACATAAAAGGAAAACGTAGTCTTTATGTTATGCTTATGAGCTATGGTTATTAATATGATTGCTGGTCCCAAAACAGATTGTGATACTGCTGTGTGTGGACCTTGAACTGTGTGAACTCTTGGCATTGGATAGTTAGCTTGCGAGGTAAGCTTTCGTGTCCTCGGTTTAGCCACTGTTGGTTCCACCATTTTCCCATGGGGAGTTAGTTGTATGCATGATGTGTTTCATGTACTGTTTTCTGAAATGCTAATGTGCTGTTAAGTGCAATTGCTTATGATATGTATGTGGTGTTACGCCTACGGGAGGCCAAAGGACGATCCTGTGGGCGGGTACAACGAATGACTAGTACTGTGTGGGTTTAGATGGATTCCTGCACTTCTCTGATCAATAGAAATGTTATAACACGCACGACATGATTATATGCTGCATTGCACTATTTTGAGAACTTACTGTTGAATTGCCTTTTGAACTTATATTGCACATGTAAGTGAGCTTGGGGTGGGAGATCCTTGAGGACCCCTTGTCTTACTGAGATTTCTATTTAGAGATCTCACCCCACGTTTGGGGCACACATTTCAGGTTCAGGTAATGCGGGGGTTGATTCCTCTAGCGGCAGGAGACCAGAGCTGAGTTAGATTATGTTGTTATCATGCTATTATGTTGTATTCTGGCATGATGGACTTGGATGCTGTTTATGTTTTCTGTCATTTATGATTATCGAGTTGAGACTGCTGTTGGGGCTTGTTTCCTTATTTGGTGAGCATGGGGTTTGTCCATGCCGCTTTGATGTTAATACCTTTACCTGTGTTGTATAATCCATTAGGTTGTCCGGTCTACATGTTGCAGTTCTGTGACTAGAGACAAACTTATGACATTTAATTAATGAGGTATTTCAATTAGATGTCTTTGCAATATATATACAGGCGATGTTTTTATGAAAATGATTAAGTAACCAAGTTGGTAATGATAATGACGTCATAAATGAAAAGAAAAAGATATTTCGCATTTTTAATTAAGCGCAACTTAATACGATGATATGATAACATACCGGATATATACAGGGTGTTACAATGCATCTAGTGGCAAGAGATCGACATTGATATTCTAGCATGACATGAGACATGCATTGACATGATATGTTGTTTATATATTCCTATAGGGCATGATTTCCATTTGACATGTTATGTTATGTTTGTATTTGTGAAGACCATAGGGGTTGTCTATGCCTTCTTGATCAAGTAGGTTATTTCGATTAGAGAACATGTATAAGTTATGTCATTGAGTATTTGTAGTGGGTCATATGATGTAATGATATGATTAATCATGTTAGATATTATTTTGTAATATGATTTGTATGTAAGATGGCCTAAGTAGAGGATTGTTAGTGTCAATATGTATGCATGTATCACTTAATCAAATCCATTTAGACATGATAATTTAGGTACTAAGGAAGGTACTAGATAGCTTAATTAAACCACACATACAATCGACACTTGTTGTACGTTAGGTAAAGACAACTAAGTACAAGAGGAAGTGATGTAGGGAAAGGGGTTAAATTCTAAACCCTCAGCCCGAAGAGAGATATTCCATTTCATCACTGTCATGGAATATTCGAATATTGGTGATCTAATATCTGGATATGTCCCCGACATATATTCAAATATTCTAGGCGAACAGAAGCAAATATAAATGTTTAAAAGGAAATGCTTATAAACCTTATGAAATTTAAATACAGAAGGCTTAAATCCATTTTTACGGAGTGTGGTGCCTTAATAAATGTTAAGAAAAATGAGAGTAGCTAAAATAAATAATTTAGGTGTGATTGGATGTCCTACTATGTGTAATTATTGAGAAAATACGTTGAAAAACGATCCCATAGTTCATAATTCAAGTAGCGTGTAATTAAGCACAAATGTAATTAGTAAATAAGTTAATTAGAAGAACAAGTGATATCGAATGAAATTAACTTGACATGAAAGTAACTATTATAAATTATAGAATAGAAAAAGTTTAGTCACATTCTTAAACAAGATTAATTATGAATTAATATGATTAGCTTCCGCATTTAGTCGATTAATTAGCTGCTTTTAATATCATTCTGATGATAATACACCGACTGAAGACAGGGTGTTACACTTCCTATTTTTCTATCTTTATTTATGTGTTGTGCTGTTTCATCCATACTTTCAAGGTTGTAACTCTCCCTAAAAAAAAGTTAAATTATATTTAATAAAAAAATTAATTACTTATGTAGTATCGAAACACATTCGATAAGACTCATCAAAACTCAACCACAATTGATTTAGACATCAAAAATGAGAAATTTAAATTGGATGGCTTTGTGCTCTATTTGTTTGACTTGATTCTTTTTAACTTTGCATTTT
The DNA here is from genome assembly GCF_033153095.1 of Gastrolobium bilobum. Lineage (NCBI taxonomy): Eukaryota > Viridiplantae > Streptophyta > Magnoliopsida > Fabales > Fabaceae > Gastrolobium > Gastrolobium bilobum. Next base: position 62,570 of record NW_026896837.1, on the reverse strand, counting down.
ATTAGGTATCCCTCACACAAGTTAAGCAAATTTTTTAAATGAATCTAATCCATTTGTGTTTTAGAATTGAGTGGCATATTCCCAAATGTCTATGCTCCAATATTTGATTGCTTTTTCCGTCTTCATACTTTTGTCGTTATGCTTAGGTAGTCTTCATTCTCTCCATCTTTATTTTTATTTTTCCGTCTCCTTTTGCCTTTATTTAAGTATCATTGCATTCACCTATAACTGAAGATAGTGGGCGCGTGAAAAGATTTCTGAAGGCTCTGCTAGGGTTTTTTCTTTCGCATGGTAACCAAGGGGGGCAGATCCCCCAATTCTGAGGGGGACATATCAATTAACAGGGATCCGAAGAAGGCCAAAGGTGAAGCTGTCATGGATCTGGATATGCAGGAGCAATCTCCGTGTGCGGGCGCCATGGATTTTGAAGCTGACGGTGCGAATCTGAAGAGAGAGGTGGGTGGATCTGAATCCAGTCCAGGTATGGAAGATGAAGTGCGAAGAGATCCTCGTAAGTTGGTTTCTTACAAGGATCACCTCCTTCGCGTGAATGGTGTTTGGGATGGAAATCCAGAGCAAGAAGATGATGGCTGGCTGGCTCAATGTAAACGTGAGGAAGCAGAGGATGACGAAGCGCTGAAGGCGTATGAACAATCAGGGGACGATGACCCACTGAACCCATATTACCAGTTCGATGTTCTTGAGAAACTGGAGCAATGTAGAAGATGGAGGAAGGCTCTAATAGTTAAGCTCATGGGAAAGAGGATTGGGGCCAGAATGCTCTGGAATCTGGAGGGGGAGTACAAAGTACTTGATTTGGAGAATGACCACTACATGGTCGAATTTGAGAAGACTCAGGACTATGTGTTCGTGCAGCAGCAGGGGCCATGGGTCGTTGCAGATCATTACCTGATTGTTCAACGGTGGAGGCCGAATTTCGACCCATATGACGACAAAGTGAAGAAGCTTGCAGTTCGGATTAGAATCCCTGGAGTACCTAGGGAGTTCTATACGCATAAAGACCTGTGGAGAATGGGGAACATGGTGGGTCGAACCCTAAGAATTGATGAGAGTTCTCTAAGGATTAGCGGTCAAGGCCAGCTAGAGGAGATTACTGACAGAGGTCGCTTTGCACGCATCTATGTTGAAGTAGTCTTGAGCAAAAGTCTACTTTCAAAATTCAGAATCGGACAGAGGCAATTGTTCATAGGATACGAGGGATTACATCAAATTTGTTTCCTGTGTGGCCAATATGGTCACAAAGGAGACCAGTGCCCTTTAAATCCTGAAAATATGAAGAAGACTGAAGTTAATGAAGGGGGAGATGCAAGGCCAACAGGCTGAACATGGTGGTGCAAAAGTAGTAATCGAGGAAGAGATTGAGAGAAGCCAAGAAGAGAATGGGTTTGGAATCTGGATGACTGTCCAGAGAAGGAGTAGGAAAAGGCCTGTGCCATACCAGAAGCCAAAGGAGGAAAGTGTAAGTAAGGTTCCTATTCGAGGAATGTGGGCCTGAATGCTAATAATACAAATGGTGGCTCGAGGTTTGGTCCTCTAGAAGAGGATAAAGATGGGGAATCCCAAGCTCAGATGGGTAACAGTTCAAATTCGGTGCCTGGAGACTCCAGTCAGCAGCGAAGGAACCAGGGAGGAAGGAAAAAAAAGTGCTACTGATAGGAGCTTCTCAATTCCGAAACAAGAAAATGTAGTTGTGGGCTCGGTGAAACAGGTGAGTAATCTCTCTGTTAAAGAAGGTTCAAAGAATCCTATACAGAAACTGCCTAGTAGAGTAGCTATATTGGTAGATAGGGGTATGAACAGGGGAAATATTCAGGGGGAGACCTCTTCGGATTTAAAGCAATTGGGGATTGATGGTGACCCAAAAGATGTGATAGGAAGTGAGACAAGCCTGGGAGTTAATTCCAGTCATGGCAGAATAGAACACCCACCAGATGGCAGGGGAGTTGCAAAAGAAGGACATTTAGAGGGGAGGACTGCTATGGTTCTGGATGATATAACGAATGATTTGGGTATCAGGGATATCCCAATTGTTCTGGTCTAATTGCCATGTCCTGGTCTGTACCCTATCTTTCCTTTTGATGATTGTGTGTACATGGAATTGTAGAGGAGCGGGGAAAAAGGGGTTCTCAGCTCTTATTAAGGATATGGTTTTGCAGAATAGAATACAAGTTCTGGTTTTGTTGGAATCAAGGATTAGTGGGAGTAAGGCTAACAGGGTTGTCAAAAGCCTTGGATTTAATAGTTTTTTCATAAAGGAAGTTGTTGGGTTTTCGAGGGGCATTTGGATTCTTTGGAATAAAAGCATGACTAGCATTAGCATCTTGGAGGAAGATCACCAATTCGTGCACTCCAGAATAACCTGGTTGAATTCGGGATTTGATGAATTCTTTACTTTCATATATGGAAGTCCAAGAAGGTCTGAGAGGAAGGATCTTTGGGAAGGTTTGAGAAACATAGCAGGTTCTGTGGAAGGGAAATGGGCTGCCATGGGAGACTTCAATGCATATACTCAAGTGGGGGAGAAACAAAGTGGTGCTATTGCCAATGGGGATAGTACCCTTGACTTTGTTACTTGCCTAAATGAATATGGGCTCTCTAATCCTGGGTTCTCAGGTCCGAAGTTTACATGGAAGAAAGGAGCTCTCCAAGAAAGATTGGACAGATTGGTGGGGAATGATGAGTGGCTCCAGGGGTTCCCTAATAGGTCTATTTTCCACCTCTATTATTATGGTTCGGATCATAGGCCCATTGTGCTAAGGAATAAGTGTAGTAATGGAGCTCCTAGTGGTGTCAAACCTTTTAGATTCTTAGATGCTTGGGTGACAAATGACAGTTTTGGGGAAATGGTGGATAAGTGCTGGGATATGGAGAATAGTTGGATTCTGGCCAAAGATAACTTCCAGAAAGAGGCATCTGATTGGCACCAGCATACTTTTAAAATGGATCAGAAAAGAAAGTTTAAACTTCAAAGAAGAATTAAGGGAGTGGACTGTCAACTTAGCAGGGGCCCTGATGTGGCCTTGGAAAGGCTTCAAAAGGACCTATGGGCTGAACTGAATTCCATTTATATCCAGGAAGAACTTACCTGGTTCCAGAGGTCTAGGAGTAATTGGTTGGCATTTGGTGACAGGAATTCCAAGTTCTTCCATGCAGCTATAGTGGCTCGGTCCAGAAGAAATAAGATTGGAGCTCTGAAGAATGAGGATGGGGAATGGATAGAGGATCCCGAGAAGGTTAAGGCCATGGCTATTGGTTATTTTAAGAACCTGTATGAAATGGAGGATCAAGCCACTCTTGGTGTTGGCAGTCTGAATAGATTTCCAATAATTGCAAATGGTGAGTGGGCTAAGATGGAGAATCCCCTAATATGGAGGAGCTGAGAAGGACAATTTTTGAGATGAATCCGTTTAAAGCCCCGGGGTCTGATGGCCTCCATGCTATCTTCTTTCAGTCAAATTGGGGTAAGGTGAGCAAGTCTGTGTATAAACTGGTTCAAGAGGTATTCAAAGATCTTGAGGAAGTGGCAAAAATTAACCAAACCCTCATTTGCTTGATTCCGAAGGTGGATCACCCAGAAATGATAAGCCAATTCAGACCTATTAGTTTATGTAACGTGATTTACAAAAGTATAACAAAGATGATAGCTTCCAGGCTCATAAATCACATGTGTACACTGGTCATGCCAAATCAGTGTAGTTTTGTTATAGGCAGGCATGCAACTGACAACATCATTATAAGCCAGGAAAATTTTCACTCTATGAGGTTCAAGAGAGGGAAGAAATGGTGGATGGTTGTGAAGGTAGACTTGGAGAAAGCTTATGACAGGGTGAGTTGGGCCTTTCTGGAGGAAACCTTGGTGTGGACAGGCATGCCAATGTCACTTGTGAGACTTATTATGGCTTGTGTCTCTACCTCCTCAATAAACATTCTATGGAATGGGACTTTAACTGAAGAGTTCACTCCCTCAAGAGGAATCAGACAGGGTGATCCTCTATCCCCCTATCTGTTCGTGTTATGTATGGAAAGGTTAGGACACTTGATCAACACAGCTGTGGAGGATAAGAGATGGAAGCCTATCAAGCTGGGGAAGAATGGGGTCCCAATTTCCCATTTATTCTTTGCTGATGATTTGCTTATTTTCTCAGAAGCAAATGGGGACCAAGCTGATCTGATCTCGATCATTATGAGTGAATTCTGCATAGCATCTGGGCAGAAAGTTAGCAACAACAAATCTAGATGCTGTTTTTCAAGGAATGTTAATCATCTAAGAAGATTCGAGTTGAGCCAAGCCATGAATTTCACTATTGCACCTGACCTTGGGAAGTATCGTAGGATCCCTATCTTTCATAAGAGGGTAAACAAGGATACTTTCAGTTATATTCTTGATAAAACAAGCAGCAGGTTGAATGCTTGGAAGGAGAAGTCCCTCTCTGTGGCTGGAAGAGTAGTGTTAACTAAAGCAGTTCTTGAGGCACTCCCAATGTACTCCATGCAGTCTGCTATGCTTCCTGCCAGTACCTGTGAAGCAGTGGCACAAAGGATGAGAGGGTTTGTGTGGGGTTCCAACAGAGGAAAAAGGAAGGTTCATGCCTATCCCTGGAATGTGGTTTGTAGAGCCAAAGACAATGAAGGTTTGGGTATAAGGAATCTGAGGAGTTCTAACCAAGCTTGCCTGATGAAAATAGGTCATGGCATGTTGACTCACAGGAACAGCCTTTGGGTTCAGGTACTAAAAGACAAGTATAGAATGGGTGATGGGTTGGTATCTACCATACCTAAAAAATCTGGTTGCTCCAACCTCTGGATGGGTTTGTCTCGAGTCTGGCCAAAGATTTATGAAGGGTCAAGTATTATGGTGGGGAATGGCATGGGGAGCTTTTTCTGGAGAGACAAATGGTTGCCTATAGGACCTCTAAGAGATCATGTGCATCGGGAAATTCCTGCTGAGCTGCGAGATGCTACGGTTGTGGATATGGTTAATCAAAACGGTGAGTGGGAATGGCAGGTCTTCAGTCATCTACTCAACCAAGAAGCTTTGGAACTGATTGCAAGTCATAGGCCTCCTGATAGGGATGAAGGGGAAGACAGGGTGATATGGGATCATTCCCAGGATGGAAGCTTCACCATAAAGTCAGCATACAATTTTTTATGTAATGAGGAGTTTGTCCATAATCAGGGTCACTGGGGGCTGGTGTGGAAATGGGAGGGTCCCCCTAGAGTGAAGACATTCCTTTGGCTCCTGGTTGGGGAGAAGCTTCTCACTAACTTTAGAGGAGTGCAGAGGCATATGTCAGATTCAAGTGTATGTCCGAGATGTCAGGGAGAGAGGGAATGCTGCCTCCATGCTATTAGAGATTGCTATTGGGCAAGGTTAGTCTGGAAACCTTTTGTTCGACCAGAGTGCTGGCATGAATTTTTTGGTCTTCCTCTGCTTCCCTGGGTAAGCTCTAATATGAATAAAGAGAGTTGCATGTTAGTTGGGGATAATGGTAACGTGTTGTTTGGGCTGATTGGCTGGTTTATATGGAAAGAAAGAAATAGTTTTATATTTGAAGTTGAAGCCCCCATTGAAGGTAGAACAGCTAGAATGGCTTGTGTTTATTTGTCTAATCATGTTAATGCAAAATGTATGTATAGGAATGCCGGCTTGCAGAAAAAAGTTTGCAGAGAGACTATGGTGAAATGGGAACAGCCCCCTTTGGGTTGGATTAAGGTGAACACTGACGGTTCAGCAAAGGGAGGAAGCCAGAAGGGAGGTTGTGGCGGTGTGCTGAGGGATGAGACTGGTGAATGGAAAATGGGATTTGTAAAGAAACTTGGAACCTGCAACCCAGCTAGAGCTGAAGTTTGGGGGGGGGGGGGGGTACTCCTGGGCTTGCAGACTGCTTGGAACCTTGGGTTTAAAAAGATTATCATAGAAGGAGATTGTCAAGTGGTGCTGAAGATGATTGAGCTTGGGGTGGCTGAAAACCATCCTCTTGCGGATCTGCTTAGAAGAATATCCCTGCTGAGAAATCGTGAATGGCAGGTGGAGTTTGTCTACATTCCTAGAGAGGGGAATGGGGTAGCTGATTGGCTTGCAAGCTATGCCATCTCCCTAGGTTGGGGGACTGTTCTGTTAGAATCTCCCCCTGTAGGTTGCTTTGAGTTTGTTGATAGAGATCTTAGAGGGGTAGTTTTGCCCCGTGTGAGTAGGAACCTGTAATTGTTCTTTCAAATTTCTTTGGCTTTCAAAAAAAAAAGTATCATTGCATTCATTGCCTTTAATTCATTCAAACTTTCAACGGTACGGTTCTTTTGAAAAAAATAACTTTCATTTAATAACTCAAATTAAAAATTCATATTTAACTTAAACTCAAAACTCTCACAAAAGTTAAAATATATTTAATAAAAAAATTAATTACTCACTAGGTTTCACGGTCAAACTAAACAAAACTCTATCATAACAGGTTTGGAGATCAAAAATAGAAAATTTCAACTTGGCGACTTCATATCGCAAAAGATAACTTCGTTCATCTTTAACTTTCTTGTTTTTTTAATTATCCTTCACTAAAACATGGCGAATTTATTAATATTCCACAAAAAATCTCATCTCATCATATCTTAGATTTGAATTGTCTTTGTGCACTACATAGGTCGTGGTGCTATCTTGCAGTGCTTGATGTAAAATTATTTTGGAATTGATATTGGTTAAATGACTTGCAATATATAATTATAACAAAAGTACATGCATGGAATGGATCTAAATTGAACCCGCTATGAGAGATTTATAGCCAAAACATACAATTCTCTTTAACATTAATATAATAAATTAGAATTTTCAACCGGGTCCTAAATTGGCTCTTCACTCATTATATCAAGATTAATCTTTGTTGGTGCCTATCTTGGGTGAGAGGGGAACTCTTTCCATGTCATCACCTGAGTTCTTCTGCTTGTTTTTTTTTGCTCCATGTTGGAATAGGCTCCACCACTTTGAGTTATGCAACCTACTCAAAGAACCATGAAGGAAACCAACAACTTGACCTCCACGCACCCTTTGACCTTGAGGCTCTTTTTTGGCCTTAACTTGTTGTGTTCTTGCATTCTCATTGGCTTGTGGAGTTGGAGGACCCAATTCAAGTTCCTCTATTTCATCAAAATCTGGGGGTAGAACAATGCATAGGCGAGTGAGCTGCATAATTGTGTTGGTGTGGGGAATGAATGATTTTTATAAAGCAAAAGCTTTTATTTGGACCAGAGGATGCCAATGGCAACGCAAATAGTGTGTTTTATAGTTGAAAAAGATGTTGAAATTTTGGTTTTTGATAACTATGGCAATGTCATTATTAATTGGACATCTGTGGTATTATTCAACGCTTTGAATTTTGCACCGTTGAAGTTTTGACATCAAATTTAAGAAACTCCAATTTCATGACTCATACTTCTCACATAAACTTGATTCATCTTTAATGCGTGTATTTAATATTTATATCTCACTATGGGTGTAAATACGTCAAGTGAGTTGTGAGGGGCTTACACTTGACTTACCTTTGGCTTGCCCCTTTTTGAAAGTAGTATAAGCTTAAACTCATGAAAAGGCTTGTTTAGAAATTAGGCCACCAACCTATTTTAGCAAGTATGGCCTTTATTTTTTTTACATATAAAATTTTATTTTATTTTAAATAAAATAATATTTTATTAATTTAATAAAATAATAATAAAAATAAAGTAATATATTATGAAATTTGATAAAATAATACATTATTATTTTATTAAAAAATAATATATTATTATTTTTAATAAAATTATAATATTTTTCATAAAATTATATATTATTATTTGTAATAAAATATTATCTTTTGATTTATCTAATTTTTTAAATAAAATAAAAATTTATGACTTTTTAATTTTTCTCACTAGACAAACACATTTTTCTTAATTCTAAATTCCTTCGCTGTCACCGCTTTTCTCTCATCCACCAAAATTCGCTACTTGTAACAACCAGTTGTACACCGGTATTGTTAACATTGATTATGATATTAAGCGCAGTTACAATCACAACAGTTCATTTATAAAATTACGAGTAAACTTTTTCTGTTTATTACGCGAACGTTTAAAACAATAAAAAGCGTAATAAATAAAAGTTGTGATCGTAACTGTAAACTCTTTGCGGAATAATTAGTTAAACTACTTTCATAACTTATATTACATCTCTAAAGTTACTAAGGGGTTCCCATAAACCCACTTAGCCAAAATCTCACTTTTGCGTTTTCTACCTATTTGAACATGGTTCGCTCTTTAATTTTCTGCGGATGAACCGCATATAAAAAGTCTCCCATCTTTTAGTATGTCATTTTAGACTTAATTACCTTTATAGGAAGCTATCACACGAGTCATAAAGTTCTCGTTTGCTCCGGATATAACCGTTTGAAGTTGGACAAGCAAATCTGCCAGCCAACCCCAAAACAGCTCCAAACATCCTTCACTAAATCAATTACTACAGAAAATCCACTCAATCAATTGCTCTCAAATTTTTATACAACAAACTAGACATCGCAGGCTTCAATATGATATATCATACTCCTAATTTGACCAAGAAACGAAGCGGGAATAAATTTACCAAACTCGATCCAGAACTGCTAGTGTGCAGTAGCCCACTGAACAGTCCGTGTTCACAGCCCACTACAGGCCGACGCTCAACCCAGAATTTCCTCAAAATTTGACACAACATAGAGGACATCTCAAGCTTCAAAACAGCATATGCCTTTTGGCTCCTTTGTTTTTCCAACAATCCCCAAATTTGCAAAATGTTCTAAAACCTCAAGTTGTACATAATAATCATAGGGTGGCACACACAAGGACCAGCAATGCCTTTGGGCTCTTACAACCCTTCACAGTTGATATTAAATTACTCAATTCATATCATATTGCCAACTTTATTAATACTTAACATATTTCAATCACCAATGTCCATTTACATACATTTTCTAAACATACACACAATCATAATCCTAAAATAGGCCTATTGCCCTTCCATTATATTACATGCTTCCATATTACATCAAGTATTCATGTAGAAATTACAACTTCCAAATGAAATATTACCCTTTACAACCCATAATCTTTAAATACAACATAATGAATAAACCTCAAAATAACATATGTAACTAGACTTAGGCAAAAATGACATGAACAAATATGACAATAAATCTCCTCCTATATCCATATGCAATGTTCATGCCCTAAGTCTAGCCTAGGCCCAATGGCCACCAAAATACAAAATACATAATCCTCCAGCTAATCATCCTACGGGCTTCTTGCCCACCGCTCCTGCACCACTGCTACCTCCTAAAATAAAGCCCCCAAGACGGGGTGAGATATACAAATATATCTCATTAACCCAGAGGTTCCGGAGAATACTCCGCCCAATGGCTCACTTCGATGCATATAAATAACATAAAATAACATCTTGAAAACGGGATAAAGCAAGAAATTTAGAGAAATAGGGGAGCATAGGGATACAAAATATGACGAAGCTGGAATGGTCGATGCCAATACCACGCAACGTCCAGCCTATTGGCTCGGCATATAAGCCTATGGGTCTCAACCAAGGCGTGTTCCCAGAACATCAAACCAAGGCACTCTCCATCCATATCCCCCCCGAGACTTCCTAGTGTGCTCCTATCCGGATCACACACCACGACCCTAGGTCAACTGAAACTCCCTCTCGGAGACCTATCCAGTGGAAGTCCGTAATGCCCGAAGGCAAACTGTCTACTGGCCAGAGACACGGTACATCCTATGTACCAACACACATACTAAATGCATGAACATGTTATCCTACATTACTTACATACACTTCCTACCATTACCCCCAACGGGCATGGTGGAACACACAAGGGGATCAAGTCCCAGTATCAAGAGGTTACCTGCATAATCCTCTCCTGCAGCTCCACTGCAATATCTTTTCCAAACTAGGTACACAATCAGAATACCTACACAGAGGACATTCTCAATCAACTCTCATTCACCAATTGCATGTTAATTCTCAAGCATAAATGCATGATTTAAATTACTCACCAAAATCCCACTTGGTCCGGGACCAAGGGCAACCCACTGAGCTCACGCTTCGGGGTTCAAATCCACTTACGGCAACCTACAACGACCATATACGGATCGTCAGAATACGACAGTTCTATCAAAATACAAAAACGTCAAAATCCTCCCCCACACCAAGGTAGGTTCGGCCTTCATAGTGTAATTTCACAATTTATTTTTCTAAATTTCCTTTTCCTTTTTCTTAGGTACTCTTAGGTTACCAACATCCCATTTTAGGTGCCAATTTGCACCCTACATCATTCAAACATCATTTTGCCTAATAATTTGCTCTAGGTCCAATTCCACGATTTAACACTATCCCATAATTTTCCACTGGTTTTTCAACCTTCCAACCATCACACAACCCTTCTAATTACCATTTAACACATAACACATCATCCACATAATTTTAAAAACATCAATTCCCCATTCTTTACAACATGGCCGAATTGTACATAGGTACTCCTCAAAGGATTTTCAATCCAACTCAATTATTCCACACCTCATACAATCCTATTATAACATCATACAACCATACAACAACTCACCAACACAATCCTAACACAATTCCAAAACACAAAGTCATGGCATCATCCAAAACTTTCCTAAGTTAAAACTCATTTTTCACCAATAATTTTTATTGCATTTATGGCTCTAACACATCATTTTAAGACATAATCATCTAATACACATTTTCCAATTGAGCTCTCTAACAACACAAATCAAACAACACAACTTAGGGCATCATCAAAAACCCCAAAATCAAAACCATAAATGAGTGGAAATGCTTACCACCAATCTACTCCTAGGCAACCCAAGAGTGAGTTTCAACCCTTGAACGATCCAAAATCGCCATCAACCACCAGCAAAATGAGCCAAAACTGCCACTAACATAGCAAAATGATCTCCTCCATCTCCCAATTTCGTGGCTCACACAAGGAAGGAAAGTTGATCACAAGCTAATTTGGAACAACTTTCATGTTCAACACTTTTTGATTTGATGAGTATTTGGATGTGTTTTGGTGGATCAAAGTTTCAAAAAAACCCTCCCCTCCCCTCCCATGGTGGCCGCGGGTTCAAGCAAGAAGAAGGAGAGAGAATGTGGTTTTTTTGTTGTGTGATGTCCAAGTGGCAAGTCCACTTAAGTGAGGTGGGCCCCACCGCCACCTCACGCGATTTCAAACTAATTTGAATCTCCCGCCTATTCCGCTAAACGTCCGTAAATTCATAAACCATTTAGAAACTCTAATTTTTAACATTAACCATTGTTCTCTAATTACCCTTCATCAGATGAATCCAGAGTTTTCTGGTCGTTCGGAGAAAATGCTATTTTAAGTTGTTGCGCGCGTCGTAGGCACGTTTCCCCAAACTTACTTATTTCCATCAAATTTCATCAGAAATCATATTCCATAGTTCTATAAACCATTTATAACTTGTATTCAAAACCTAGAGCTCAAAACTCAATCGGCACGCTTTACGGTGCAACTATACCGCGATATTTTTACCGGTAAAAACACTATTAACTGAATTTTCTGATACTTGTCTATCCACTCAATTTTTTGTTCTTAATCCATTTCCAGGGTTATTTTCATCATTTGAGACCTTCTACTCATATTTTATCTTCCTAGGGTTGCGTGTTGGCTAATTACCGTTTTACCTTTCCTTTGTATTTTGACCTAATCTTCAGGATTTTCACTAATCCTTCCCTTAAATCCTTATTTAATGTATTAATATATATTTTAGAAATGTGAGGTGTTATAATCACCCCTCCTTTTAGAATTTTGTCCGCAAAATTAGCATCACACCAGTCCACTGACTCATGATATAACCAGAGAATTTCGTTCTTCCACTCTCAACTAGCCTCCTCAGGCGTGCATCTTCACCATTTTACTTTCGTCATAGGCATAACCTCGTTTTGTGGTATTCCATCGTTCCCCAATCCTTCACAAATACTTGTCTATTCCGGTGATATGACTTCTTAATTCACTATATTTTCAATTTTTTCCATAGGCTACGGTTGCATTTTCGCTCATTTGTAGGTAATAACATAACCATATTACAAATTTGTCTGTCCAACTTCACCTCATTTTCGTCTTTATCTACCTTTCTGACTCAAGGTCATTCCCAAAAGCCTCTAACCGTTTTCATAATAGACTCCAACCGTTCTGATGTATATTTACTGATTATTCCTGGAATATTTCTAACTCACACCTTCTTTAGTACTTCGATCTTTTCGCTGTCCCTACTGTTTCAACAATACCACAACATACCAGTCCTTTCCATTAATGTTACTAATCTTACTATTTCGTTGTTTCCTTAGCTTGCACACAAGCGCATACCTTCTAGTTTCAATGGCACTCTACAGTACCCAATAATCCCAACTCACATTAAATTCCATATTTATACACTTTTCTTTACTTTGTCACATGTCTCCACCTCTTTTTAGATAATCATAACTATATTTTTCTCCTTGTGATACGAAACTACAATCCTCATAACAGCTCACACTCCCTGTCAATCATTTCAAGGTCTTCACCCACAACTCCATTCATGAATCTCTCCATCTACAACATCATATTTATAGTTTACACTCCCTGTTAATCTATTTATCACTTAACTATCTAAACTCTATCAATTTAGCTGTCTCAGAGCCTAAACACAACATCCATCAATGGCTTCCGCATCAAAGGCCTCATTCCTAATATTTTCACCAACTAACCATTTTTAACTTTTCATTCGATGTCAATGTTGTAATTTAAACATATGTTCCACTTATTTGTACCTCAATTTCGTAATCATCGACATTTGATCATGGATGTCCAACTTAAAACACTATATCATAATCCTCCCATAAAAGTCTCCTCACATTTGCAATTTTCAAATATAATCGTTCTATCACATGGAACTAATTTCACCCTTAAGCAATTTTCTAAAATTTTGTCAATGCTGTGTATCTCCAAAGGATATATCTCTCACACCTAGCAGGCATCACATACCGTACTCCAAGTCATTCCATCGAGTTATCGACATTTCTTTAGTCACCACCATTTAAGTTACTGATCCCCATTAGACATTTTCACCTAACTCCATCACAACTAATTTCTTATGAAAGGCCATCAGGTCACCATCTTAACTGCACATTTCTTCCTCATTAGTCCCTTCTAACATAACATTCACTCAACTCATCAGTATTAACAAGTTGTTATTCTTTACCATAGGGCAAGAATCCCCAATAAACTTCACACATTCCGTGGAACCCAAAATTCATGTCACCACATTTGGTGTGCACATACACACATCCCCTAGTGCTCAGAAATCATACCTCAAAATATCTTCTCATGACGTCTCACATATTATATCCTATTTGACATATTACTGTTCACTTAAAATTACATGATATCACATCTTGCGTTCTTTACACGACACAATCCCTGTTGTGTTTTTACATAGGGCATCTCACCTGTACTAGTAGTCACCTCGATGCAGGATACTCCCTTGTATCATATTCCTCATATAACATAATAACAGTCTCCGGGAACATAATCCGCATAGAGAAAACAAAAGTCTTCGGGAACATAATCCACACAGAGATAGTCCTACACTCCGGGCATATAGGCCGCACAAAGATAGTAATATCAAGTCATACAATGTGCACCCAGTGCACAGAGGAATTCATAGTTATAACATATATGCATATAATAACAAACGTGTACCCAGTACACATGGGAGTTCAAACTTATAACATATCCGTATATAATGGCAAAACGTGTACCCAGTACACTCCAGATCACGCATGGACCCAGTCCATTTGGTGTCTGTATCACATCCGTATATAACGGCAAAAATATATTTGGTATATTCACATGGGGCTACCCCCAATAATAATAGTAGTAGTGGTATAATATACACATATCCCATATAAATAAATTCATTATACTTCCTCGTTTGATTCTCCCCACCGATAGTTTACTTTCATTTTGGTTAACCCTCAGACCTGATTTATAACATAGTCACTATTATAATAACTCATGTTCTCTTCATAATTTCGTACATATTTCCTAACTCTTAATAGTTTCCTCTTGTCATGTTACCGTTCAAATCCATAGTCCATTATTTCTTGTTTGTCACTCCCCTTGGAGGTTGTAGAACATACCTTACGTTTCAAACATCATCACTCCGTTTATCATTTCTTCAATATGTTACGAGGAATGCCATCATTTACTGGTTCACGCAATCCGCACACAGAGGCCATCCAATGAGTTCCACTTCCAACAATGTCCACCTGGGCTTCCAAGAGTCGCACCTCTTAGGATCCAATCCTCAAAGGGAAGCCCAGAACAATTTCACGGTCACAACATCTGCGTACCGGCACTCAGGTCCTCTCGAGGTATAGATATATATATACTGGCACTTACGTCATCCCAAGACCATTGCCCATTTATCCTTTCAAGATGTGGACTAAAAATCAGCCCATTGAGTGTAACCCACCTATCCTTTACTAATATCCTTTGTCATTTAAGTTTACCCAATGGTACATAAGCCTATTTAACGGCCCGTAGGCCTAGTATGTTCCTAGACATAGATTTAATGGGTACTTCCAAGGGTATCCTTTAACTATAATTCTACTCTTTGGTCCACACTACTTGACAATCCACGCAGTGCATTGCTACAGGGAAAGTCCCATCCCACTACCAGGAGACCACAACCATATGTATAACTATTATATCACATCATATTATTTCCTCCTAAATTCATATCAATCATCAATTTATTTCGCAAACACACTACCTTTAGTAGTATATATACACACCACTGGGTCCTAATTTCCTGTACCATTCCCATTACTATCTTACCTATAATTATACCATTCAACCGTCCTACCCATTTACTAATGGCAATTCTGCCGATTAGAATCAGCATCCATTAACTACTATAGTGCCTTCATTGTACATTAATCTTGTGTCATCCATGGCGATTCTCTCCACTTCTTCCTTACACACATAATACCTCATCAGTTTATCTCACCTAAATTCAATCAATACTATATCCTTATGGATCTCAATTCCCTATTTCAACATATCTCAAATTGACACATCACTAGTATAATCATTCCAAGTGGTCACCTCTCTCAGGTTCAAATTTCAAATATTCGATTTATTCCTCTACATTAACCACCTCATTTCATTCAGTGTACGCCCTCATATCAGGGACTTATAACTTTCTAGTAAAACATCAAAATACTCAAGCTCATACCAAAGCATATCTGTTCATATTTTCCAGTAATTCATCAGGTTCTAAGTCACTCACCTTAATGAAGTCAATTCACCCACTCCACATGTACATAATTGTTTGCTAACAATGCACACATATATATAGGAGATTTACCAATACCATCTCCATGCTATAAATCCATTTCAATTATATATTTTTTATCCACAATACTACAAATTTCGCCTATGATAATACTATACATGCAATAGGTTTGTTTACAATTTTTACTCATGATACAACTTCATAACTTTCACCTAAAATGTCAGACAATAAATCTAAGTTTGTTTTTCTTAAGTCCCCTAGTATTCATATTTTGCTTACCGCCATCTCTTGTCCATGGAGCAGTCAACACTGCAGCCACAACATCAGGCTAAGAACTTACATTCGGTGCTCCGGGGTTGCCACGCAGGCCTGTTATGATGACCACACATGTAACACAAAGGAATGGGTTGATCAGACCCACACTAAGGAATCACATATGCAATAATCGATAACAGTCTACATACAACTATGCAACACCTAACACAATCATACAAAATCAGAGTTCCCTAGCAAAACTGCTCTGATACCATAAAATGTAACATCCTGTTGTACACCGGTATTGTTAACATTAATTATGATATTAAGCGCAGTTACAATCACAACAGTTCGTTTATAAAAATGCGAGTAAACTTTTTCTGTTTATTACGCGAACGTTTAAAACAATAAAAAGCGTAATAAATAAAAGCTGTGACCGTAACTGTAAATTCTTTGTGGAATAATTAATTAAAACAATTTTATAACTTATATTACATCTCTCAAGTTACTAAGGGGTTCCCATAAACCCACTTAGCCAAAATCTCACTTTTGCGTTTTCTACCTATTCGAACATGGTTCGCTCTTTAATTTTCTGCGGATGAACCGCATATAACAAGTCTCCCATCTTTTAGTATGTTATTCTAGACTTAATTAAATTTATAGGAAGCTATCACACGAGTCATAAAGTTCTCGTTTGCTCCGGATATCGCCGTTTGAAGTTGGACAAGCAAATCTGCCAGCCAACCCCAAAACAGCTCCAAACATCCTTCACTAAATCAATTACTGCAGAAAATCCACTCAATCAATTGCTCTCAAATTTTTATACGACAAACTAGACACTGCAGGCTTAAATATGATATATCATACTCCTAATTTGACGAAGAAACGTAGCGGGAATAAATTTACCAAACTCGGTTCAGAACTGCCCAGTGTGCAGTAACCCACTGAACAGTCTGTTTTCACAGCCCTCTACAGGCCGACACTCAACCAAGAATCTCCTCAAAATTTGACATAACATAGAGGACATCTCAAGCTTCAAAACGACGTATGGAACGTCCCTGTCGGACCTATATGGAGGGAGATATACTCTCCCAAATTTTTCCTAAATTCTACCAATTTTTAAAAAATTCGCCAGAGTTTCCTTTGTTTTTCCAACAATCCCCAAATTTGCAAAATGTTCTAAAACCTCAAGTTGTACCTAATAATCATAGGGTGGCACACACAAGGACCAGCAATGCCTTGGGGCTCTTACAACCCTTCACAGTTGATATTAAATTACTCAATTCATATCATATTGCTTACTTTATTAATACTTAACATATTTCAATCACCAATGTCCATTTACATACATTTTCTAAACATACACATAATCATAATCCTAAAATAGGCCTATTGCCCTTTCATCATATTACATGCTTTCATATTACATCAAGTATTCATGTACAAATTACAACTTCCAAATGAAATATTACCCTTTACAACCCATAATCTTTAAATACAACATAATGAATAAACCTCAAAATGACATATGTAACTAGACTTAGGCAAAAATGACATGAACAAATATGACAATAAATCTCCTCCTATATCCATATGCAATGTTCATGCCCTAAGTCTAGCCTAGGCCCAATGGCCACCAAAATACAAAATACATAATCCTCCAGCTAATCATCCTACGGGCTTCTTGCCCACCGCTCCTGCACCATTGCTACCTCCTGAAATAAAGCCCCCGAGACGGGGTGAGATATACGAATATATCTCAGTAATCCAGAGGTTCCGGAGAATACTCCGCCCAATGGCTCACTTCGATGCATATAAATAACATCTTAAAAACGGGATAAAGTAAGGGATTTAGAGAAATAGGGGAGCATAGGGATACAAAATATGACGAAGCTGGAATGGTCGATGCCAATACCATGCAACGTCCAGCCTATTGGCTCGGCATATAAGCCTAAGGGTCTCAACCAAGGCGTGTTCCCAGAACATCAAACCAAGGCACCCTCCATCCATATCCACCCGAGACTTCCTAGTGTGCACATATCCGGATCACACACCACGACCCTAGGTCAACTGAAACTCCTTTTCGGAGACCTATCCAGTGGAAGTCCGTAAAGCCCGAAGGCAAACTGTCTACTGGCTAGAGACATGGTACATCCTATGTACCAACACACATACTAAATACATGAACATGTTAGCCTACATTACTTACATACACTTCCTACCATCACCCTCAACGGGCATGATGGAACACACAAGGGGATCAAGCCCAAGTACCAAGAGGTTACCTGTATAATCCTCTCATGCAGCTCCACTGCAATATCTTTTCCAAACTAGGTACACAATCAGAATGCCTACACAGAGGACATTCCCAATCAAATCTCATTCACCAATTGCATGTTAATTCTCAAGCATAAATGCATGATTTAAATTACTCACCACAATCCCACTTGGTCCAGGACCAAGGGCAACCCACCGAGCTCACGGTTCGGGGTTCAAATCCACTTACCGCAACCTACAACGACCATATACGGATCGTCCGAATACGCCAATTCTATCAAAATACAAAAACGTCAAAATCCTCCCCCACACCTAGGTAGGTTCGGCCTTCTTAGTGTAATTTCACAATTTATTTTTCTAAATTTTCTTTTCATTTTTCTTAGGTACTCTTAGGTTACCAACATCCCATTTTAGGTGCCAATTTGCACCCTACATCATTCAAACATCATTTTGCCTAACAATTTGCTCTAGGTCCAATTCCACAATTTATCACTATCCTATAATTTTCCATTGATTTGCCAACCTTCCAACCATCACACAACCCTTCTAATTACCATTTAACACATAACACATCATCCACATAATTTTAAAAACATCAATTCCCATTTCTTTACAACATGGCTGAATTGTACATAGGTACACCTCAAAGGATTTTCAATCCAACTCAATTATTCCACACCTCATACAATCCTATTATAACATCATACAACCATACAACAACTCACCAACACAATCCTAACACAATTCCAAAACACAAAGTCATGGCATCATCCAAAAATTTCCTAAGTTAAAACTCATTTTTCACCAATAATTTTTATTGCATTTATGGCTATAACACATCATTTTAAGACATAATCATCTAATACACATTTTCCGTTTGAGCTCTCTAACAACACAAATCAAACAACACAACTTAGGGCATCATCAAAAACCCCAAAATCAAAACCATAAATGAGTGGAAATGCTTACCACCAATCTACTCCTAGGCAACCCAAGAGTGAGTTTCAACCTTTGAACGGTCCAAAACCGCCACCAACCACCACCAAAATGAGCCAAAACCTCCACTAACATAGCACAATGATCTCCTCCTTCTCTCAATTTCGTGGCTCACACAAGGAAGGAAAGTTGATCACAAGCTAATTTGGAACAACTTTCATGTTCAATACTTTTTGATTTGATGAGTATTTGGATGTGTTTTGGTGGATCAAAGTTTCAAACAAAACCTCCCCTTCCCTCCCATGGTGGCCGCGGGTTCAAGCAAGAAGAAGGAGAGAGAATGTGGTTTTTTTGTTGTGTGATGTCCAAGTGGCAAGTCCACTTAAGTGAGGTGGGCCCCACCGCCACCTCACGCGATTTCAAACTAATTTGAATCTCCTGCCTATTCCGCTAAACGTCCGTAAATTCATAAACCTTTTGGAAACTCTAATTTTTAACATTAACCATTGTCCTCTAATTACCCTTGATCAGATGAATCCGGAGTTTTCCTGTCGTTCGAAGAAAATGCTGTTTTAAGCTGTTGCGCGCGTCGTAGGCACGCTTCCCCAAACTTACTTATTTCCATCAAAATTCATCAGAAATCATATTCCATAGTTCTACAAATCATTTATAACTTGTATTCAAAACCTAGAGCTCAAAACTCAATCAACACGCTTTACGGTGCAACTGTACCACAATATTTTTACCCGGTAAAAATACTATTAACTGAATTTTCTGAAACTTGCCTATCCACTCAATTTTTCGTTTTGAAACCATTTGCAGGGTTATTGTCATCATTTGAGACCTTCTACTCAATTTTTATCTTCCTAGGGTTGCGTGTTGGCTAATTACCGTTTTACCCTTCCTTTGTATTTTGACCTAATCTTCAGGATTTTCACTAATCCTTCCCTTAAATCCTTATTTAATATATTAATATATATTTTAGAAATGTGAGGTGTTATACTACTCATTTGTCCCCTTCTCAAATTCTTATACCTTCCAAACAATCTATTACTCACTATCGATTATTAAAATTTTCGCAGCTGATAATTGTAATAATCAAATAAAATAATAAAAATAATCAAAGTAATACTATATAAAATAATACTATATAAAATAATAATAATGATAATAATAATATTGATAATAATAATAATAACAAAGAAAGAAAGAAATAAATTATTATTATTATTATTATTATATTTGCTATAAATAAATAAATTATTATTATTATTAATAAATAAATAAATTTTTTATTTATGTTACATATGTAACTACATAAAATGATAAGTGGGACATTAAATGTAGTATATGATAATTCTTATGATGAATACTATTACATATAAATATTTAAACGCATATGATAAATTTTAATATTTAAATTATAACGTGTAAATATAAGAATATATTATAAATACACATTATACCACTAACTATAATTAGTAAGTAATATTACTATTAATTTGAGACATTGATTAGTTGTTAAATATATATATAATTTTTAAAATAAACACACACTTTAATACCATTACTAGAGCACAATTATATATAAATATAGATATACAACCTTACAATATCAGTCTATATCATCATAATTGCAAATTATACAAGGCAACACATTACCTAAGTTATTGACGTAATATGAATGAGATAAATATATATTAAGGTATTAAAAATAATTGAAATTATATATATATATATATATATATATATATATATATATATATATATATATATATATATATGTAAGTATATGGCAAGGAGGGGGCAACGTGGAACACCCCCTCCAAGCCACAATTACTATGCTCTTAAATTAAGATGATGTAATTTGAATGATGTAAGTGTAGTGATGTAGGATAATTAAAAAGAAAAAAGAAAAAAAGGGGAATGAATTAGCGCCTAATAATGTGTGTGTATATATATATGCAGTATCTCATTTTCACTAGGTTAGAAATGTAAGAAAAATTTATAGAGAGGAAGAGAGAATACGTAGAGGTGAGAAAGAGAAAGAAGACGAAGATATAAAAGAGAAAAGGTAATATTGAGAGAGTAAAACCTTCTCTCTATTTTCTTATTTCCAGTTATATTTTCTTTAAAATTGATTTTGAGAAAGTTGTAATGTTGTTATTCTGCCAAAATATTTCTTAAATTCTTCTCTTATTTAATATTATTCTCATCTATAGTTTTACCTTAATATTTTATTTAAATTGGTTTTACCTATCATTTTATTGTGATTTTTATCAAATTTTAAATTTTCTCTAGCAGTAAGATATAATAAGAATGAATTATTTGGTACCAAATGAATATTAAGAGAACATGTAAATTTTTACTGAATGATTCAGATGTGATTGGCCCACAAGGGGATCAGAATGATTATAGGATAAGGGAAGCCTTATCATGGCTTGAGCTCCGCCATAATATAAATTTTCATATGTAGGAGACCCACAAAATTGGGAAATAAATTAGCTTCAGTTAAATATTACACAATTTATTATTGTTATTTATGTTATTATTTCAGTTTATAAATAAACTTGAGAGATTGATATTTTTCGTTATTTTGGCTGGAAATGGTTATAGTTTAAAAATCTCAATATTACTGAGAATTATCTTACATTTGTTTATTTTGTGCTAACTTTTCCAGAAAACCATCATGCCTAACTTATCTTTTTCTGGAGAAGGATGGACTATGAATATTTATTTTTATGACAACCGTTGAGAATTCTACATAATAGTTAGGAACCAAGGAGTTGTAGCCATATTCCATGCAGGCAGTGTGGAAACCTACACCTATAGGCTAGACTAGAATAAGAAGTATATATTGAATAAGTGTTGTATCCTTATGTAGTTAGGAATGTAATATATGTGTGGAACTGATATAAAATATTTAGAATGTAAAATATTTGTACTAACTTACATCCATGTATAAATAATGAAGGATGTTAGTATTTCCAGTTAATCTTTCTAAATTTATTTGCTTAGATATTTTATTTATTATTATTAAATATATTGGTTGAAAACAATGTGACATTCTCTATATTGGGATCTTTGGAGGATGTTACATTTTATGGTATCAAAGCAACGGTTCAGTAAAAATAAAAGACCCAAACTATTATAGTTGCTTGGTATTTTGTCATAGATCATGCATATTTTGAGTTATTTAATGAGCCTGATGAACTCACTATCATAAAACAATATATGTAGATCTATGGCAGATACAAGACATATATCTTCAACTTCTGAACTAGAAGTTAACCTAGTAACAGATGCGTTTACCCGAATGGTAGAAGTTCTTAGAGAACAGACTGTAACTAATAAGCAAATTATTCAGGAGCTGAGGGAGAATCGTGCAACCAAAAATCACACCCATAATTCTGAAAGTGAAAGTGGACCTAGAACTGCAAATACTCAGGGAGGACTTAATTCTGATTATAAAGGACTTACTGAATTCTGTAAGCATAAACCTTTCACTTTTCGTGAAGATTATAACCCTGAGGCAGCCATGGAATGGGTGAAAGAACTTGAGAAAATATTTCTGGTAATGGACTGTCCTAATACTCATCGTGTAAACTTTGCCATATACTTGTTTATTGGAGAAGCAGAGCATTGGTGGACAAATACCAAAAGATATTTCCAAAGCCAAGGAAGAGAGAGTACTTGGACAATCTTTAAAGATGCATTTTTTTGGAAAAATACTTTCCTCAAAGTGTAAGAAACAGAAAAGAAATAGAATTTCTTGAACTAAAACAAGGAAATATGACTATTGGAGAATATGTGGCAAAATTTAAGGAATTATCCATGTATTCTAATTATGTACAAAATAAACCTAATGAGGAATGGTTGACAACTAAATTTGAATCTGGACTAAAATCTGAACTAAAAAGTATGATAATAGGACACCAAATCAGGAATTTTTCATCATTAATAAATAGGTGCAGAGACATTGAAGCAAGCATGAAGGAAGCTGGGGAGGGAAGAGAAAAAGACAGAGTTTCAAGTCGGAGAAGGAACAATGACAACAACAAATGGAGGTTTCCACGGGCACAAAACTCAGGAAACAACTTTGATAACAATGGAGGAAGGAAGAATACAGGTCAGATAATCCTCAGATTCGGGTATGTCCAAAATGCAAAAAGAATCATGCTGGAGAATGCCCACCAGGAAGAGGCGTATGCTTTAAGTATGGAAAGCCTGGACATATGTTGAGGCAGTGCCCTCAGAATCAAGGTCAAAATTCATCAACCCAACCTGCAGCAAGAGGAAGAGTTTCCACTCTTAGTGGTCAGGAAGCGGCTTAAGCTTCAAATTTGGTTCAAGGTACTGGTCTAATAAAGATTATCTTATAACTGTACTGTTAGATTCTGGGGCTACTCATTCTTCCATATCCTAATTTTCTACTCAAAAGGTAAGGTTACCAATATCCTTCTATCTTCTTATCTTGAAATCTTTCTTTGTACTAGAGAGAAGATCACCACATCTCAAGTCTATAAAAATTGTCCTCTTCGAATCAAAGGGAAAGAGTTTAGAATAGATTTAGTTTGTTTGCCTATGATTGACATTGATTTAGTCATTGGTATGAATTGGTTGTCTTCAAACTGTGTGGTTATTGATTGTCATAATAAAAATATAATTTTCACAAAAGAGTTCGAACTTCCCAATGAATCTTTATTTTTGTCAACTTCCCAACTTAGAAAGAGTTTGTTAGATGGAGCACAAGGATATGTTCCCTTTAATCTTTCAGAAGCAAAGGCTAAACCTGATGCAGCCAATATCCCTATTGTCTGTGAATACTCAGAGGTTTTTAGAAATTCCACGTTTGCCCCTGAATAGAGAAATTGAATTCTCCATTGACCTGATACCTAGAGTAGGGCCAATATCTATTGCACCCTATAGGATGTCACCTGTAGAGCTTGTTGAACTAAAGAAACAATTAGAGAAAATTCTATCAAAGAAGTTCATCAGACCAAGTGTGTCACCTTGGGGAGAACCAGTGCTCTTTGTCTAGAAAAAAGATGGAAGTATGAGGTTGTGTGTGGATTATAGGCAACTAAACAAAGTCACTATTAAAAATAAATATCCTTTGCCTCGGATAGATGACCTTTTGGATCAGTTGAGAGGAACTACAATGTTCTCTAAAATAAATTTAAGGTCAGGATATCACCAGATCAGAATTAAGATGGAAGATATTCCAAAGACAACTTTTAGGACTAGGTATAGACATTATGATTATCTAGTGATTCCTTTTGGATTGACAAATGCTCCAGCAATATTTATGGATTATTTGAATAAAATTTGTAGACCTTACCTAGATTAATTTGTAGTGGTGTTTATAGATGATATTTTAATATATTCTAGGAATAAAGAGGAGCATAAGGAGCATTTAAGAATAGTATTACAAATTTTAAAAGATAAGCAATTGTATGCCAAACTTTCAAAATGTGAATTCTGGATGGAAGAAGTTAAGTTCTTAGGGCATGTTATATCAAAAAAAGGAGTGACAGTTGATCTTAGTAAAATTGAGGCTGTAATACACTGGGAGAGAACTATCACTGAGATCAGGAGTTTCCTAGGATTGACTGGATATTATAGAAGATTTAGTAAGGGATTTTCACAATTAGTGTTACCTTTAATTACGTTAACAAGAAAGGAAATTCCTTTTATTTGGATACAAGAATGCGAAGATTGTTTTCAAGATTTGAAGAATAGGTTGACATCTACACCAATTTTAATAATCCATGATCCATTAGGAAAATTTGAAATTTACAGTGATGCATCTAGAAAGGGATTAGGATATGTCTTAATGCAAGAAGAAAAAGTTATAGCTTATGCATCAAGACAATTGAGACCTTATGAAGAAAATTATCCAACCTATGATTTAGAATTGGCTGTAGTAGTTTTTGCCCTTAAGATTTGGATGCATTACTTGTATAGGCTAAAATTTGAGATTTTTAGTGATCATAAGAGTCTTAAATATTTATTTGACCAAAAAGAATTGAAATTAAGACAAGGGAGGTGGGTGGAATTTTTGAAAGACTATGTTTTTGAACTTAAATACCATCCAGGAAAAGCTAATGTGGTAGCTGATGCTTTAAGCAGAAAATCTCTTCACATGTCACGTTTAATGGTAAAATAAATGGAGTTGTTGGAAAAATTAGAGATATGAAATTATTTGTGACTGTGTTGCCTCAAATTTTAGGTATTAGTGAAATAAGAGTGGATAGTGAGCTAATAGATAAAATTAGAAAAACTCAACAAGAAAATTCTGGTTTAGAAAAATATTTGAAACAGGAAGGATTTACCAAAGGGGAAGATGGTTTGGTGAAATTTCAAGGAAGGATTGTTGTACCTAAGGAGGAAGAATTGATGAGAGAAGTTTTGAATGAGGCACATAGCAGTAAGTTCACAATTCACCCTGGTTCCACCAAAATGTATCTAGATTTGAAAAATATATTTTGGTGGCCAGGAATGAAAAATGATATTGCCGAGTATGTTTCAAAATGTCTAGTTTGTCAAAAAGTAAAGAGTGAACATCAAAAGCCTTCAGGATTACTTCAATCATTAGACATACCAGAGTAGAAGTGGAAAAGTGCAGCTACTGATTTTGTGATGGGTTTACCAAGAACCCAAGAGGGGTATGATGCAATTTGGGTAATCATTGATCGATTAATCAAATCTGCTCATTTTCTACCAATTAGGGCTCAATATTCTATTGAGAGGTTAGCCCAACTATATATAAAAGAAATTATGAAACTTAATGGGATACCTTTAAGTATTGTGTCAGATAGAGAGCCTATATTTACCTCTAGATTTTGAAGATCTTTGCAGCAAGCCTTTGGAACTAAGTTGAGACTTAGTACCGCATATCATGCTCAAACTGTTGGTCAAACGAAAAGAACCATTCAAACTTTATAGGATATGTTAAGACCCTGCATTTTGGAGCAAGGAAGTAGTTGGGATAAATACTTACCATTAATAGAGTTTGCCTATAACAATAGTTACCACTCTAGTATTGGAATGGCTCTATATGAGACACTCTACGGAATGAAGGGTAGATATCCTATGTGTTGGTATGAAAAAGGAAAAAAACAGTTGTTGAGACCGAAATTAGTCCAAGAAACCTCAAGATAAATTCAGATGATCAAGGAAAATCTTGAAAAAGCTCAAACCAGACAGAAAAGTTATGCTGATAACAGGCGTAAACCTTTGACTTTTGAAGAAAGAGAACATGTCTTTTTTAAAACTTTCTCCTATCACAGGTGTAGGCAGAACCTTCAAAATTAGGAAATTGAGTCCTAGGTACATTGGTCCTAGGTACATTGGTCCATTTCAAATACTCACAAAGATAGATCCAGTTGCTTATCAACTTTTTCTTCCACCTCATTTTTTCAATCTCCATAATGTTTTTCATATTTCTCACCTAAAAAAATATGTTCCAGATCCCTCTCACATTCTTGATATAGACTCAGTACAAGTTAAAGAGAATTTGACTATTAGTACAAGGTTAGCTCACATCCTTGACAAAAGTCTAACACAACTGAGAAATAGGGTGATTCTGTTAATTAAAGTACGTTGGGAAGGACTTTCACCACACGAATCTACATGGGAAAAAGAAGAAGATTTACGACAGAGTTATCCAGAAATATTTTAGAAGGTATGTCTAAATTTTGAGGGCAAAATTTTATTTAGGAGAAGAGAAATGTAATAATCGAATAAAAAATATATAAATAAAAAAATAAAAAATAATACTAATAATCAAAGTAAAATAATATAAAATAATAATAATAATAATAAATAAATTATTATTATTATTAATACATTTGCTATAAATAAATTATTATTATTATTATTATTAAATAAATAATAAAATTTTATTTATGTTACATGTGTAACTACATAAAATGATAAGTGCGACAGTAAATATAGTATATGATAAGTCTTGTGATGAATACTATAACTTATAAATATTTAAACGCATATTATAAATGTGAATATTTAAATTATAACATGTAAATACAAGAATATATTACAAATTCACATTATACCACTAACTATAAATAGTAACTAATATTACTATTAATATGAGACATTGATTAGTTGATAAATATATATGTTTTTTTTTAAATAAACACACACTTTAACAACTCTACTAGAGCACAATTATATATAAATATAGATATGCAACATTACAATATCAGTCTATATCATCATAATTGCAAATTATACAAGGCAACACATTACCTAAGTTATTGACGTAATATAAATGATATAAATATATATTAAAGTATTAAAAATAATTGAAATAATATATATATATATATATATATATATATATATATATATAAATTATATAGCAAGGAGGGGGCCACATGGAACACCCCTTCCAAGCCAAATTACTTTGCTCTTAAATTAAGATGATGTAATTTGAATGATGTAAGTGTAGTGATGTAGGATAATTAAAAAAAAGAAAAAAAAGAAAAAAAAGAAGAAGAAAAGGGAATGAATCAGCGCCTAATAACGTGTATATATATAGATGCAGTATCTCATTTTCACTAGGTTAAGAATGTAAGAAAAATTTACAGAGAGGAAGAGAGAATACATAGAGGTGAGAAAGAGAAAGAAGACGAAGATATAAAAGAGAAAAGGTAATATTGAGAGAGTAAAATCTTCTCTCTATGTTCTTATTTCCAGTTATATTTTCTTTAAAACTGATTTTGAGAAAGTTGTAATCTTGTTATTCTGCTAAAATATTTCTTAAATTCTTCTCGTATTTAATATTATTCTCATCTATAGTTTTACCTTAATCTTTTATTTAAATTGGTTTTACCTGTCATTTTATTGTGATTTTTATCCAATTTTAAATTTTCTCTACCAGTAAGATATAATAAGAATGAATTATTTGGTACCAAATGAATATTAAGAGAACATGTAAATTTTTACTGAATGATTCTGATGTGATTGGCCCACAAGGGGATCAGAACGGTTATAGGGTAAAGGACGCCTTATCATGGCTTGAGCTCCGCCATAACATAACTTTTCACATGTAGGAGACCCACAAAATTGGGAATTAAATTAGCTTCCGTTAAATATTACACAATTTATTATTATTATTTATGTTATTATTTCAGTTTATGAAATAAACTTGAGAGATTGATATTTTTCGTTACTACGGCTGGAAATAGTTATAGTAGAAAAATCTCAATATTATTGAGAATTATCTCACATTTATTTATTTTGTGCTAACCTTTCCAAAAAACCATCATGTCTAACTTATCTATTTCTGGAGAAGGATAGAGTGTGAGTATTTATTTATATGACGACCGTTGGGAATTGTAACACCTCGTAGTACTCCGGTTGTTAACATACATGATATTTAACATTCACAGCGGAAGGCTTTATTTGAAAAAGAATAAAGCGTCTTATAAAAATACGAGTAAACTTTTTCCAAAATATTTTATAAAAACATTTCTAAAAACGTTCACGTGAGATACTGCGAAAGCGTAAATCTAAACATACATTTACTAATTACTCCTATGAGCCAATATTAGTGGCCATTGACCATCAAGATATGACATCAAGTGTCATTCCTGACGGAGTCTCACGAACAACATAACAATTGTATTTCGGATAACTGGGAACATGGTCCCACACATACAGATCACCTAATTGATACAATAATTTAAACAGATAGCTTGCAAGTCTCACACGGACTGCAATCCCCTCAATGGGTCAATACAAATAATAAGGCTCCTTGCCCAAATTAACTGAATACATGCATCAAGTCTATATTAATTCAAAGTATAAAAGCATCAGTAAATAATCTATGGCTCTAAGAATACAATCATGAGCCTAAATAAATACATACAATAATCTCCATAAAATAATTAAGCATGTTAACAAGACTACATACCAACATCAAATCTAAACATAATATAAAATCATCAGCTGCATCATCAACTACTCCAATGTGGGGGCCTTGCCCCTAGAAGCATCACCACTACTCTAGGTACCTGAAATGATGTCCCCAAACGAGGTGATATAACAACATCTCAGTAAGCTCAAGGTTCATAGAGGATCCTCTAACCCCCGAGCCCACTTCCTGCATGACAAGTCAGATATAAAGCATATAATACAGACATACAGCATAAACATAGCATCATCATATCATCCTTGTGTAACCCCAAGGTCAAAGCCATAGACGGTTATGCATGTGTGACTTCCAGGGTCAAGCCATAGACAGTCAACACAACCTCGGTATGAAATAGCTCCCAGAGTCAAGTCATAGGCAACCTACATACCATGATCACTGGCCAGGATCCTTATAACATATATCATCAGTGCATCATCATAACATCAAGATCATATAACATCTATATAAACGTGAATGAATGCACATATACATCATACCATATACTCTCATACAATACAACCATAATGCCCACCATCATGGTGGGGCCACAAGAGATGAGTCAACTAGAACTAGGAGCTTACCT
This sequence comes from Gastrolobium bilobum, assembly GCF_033153095.1. Classification (NCBI taxonomy): domain Eukaryota; kingdom Viridiplantae; phylum Streptophyta; class Magnoliopsida; order Fabales; family Fabaceae; genus Gastrolobium; species Gastrolobium bilobum. The sequence continues at coordinate 33,165 of NW_026896837.1, read as the reverse complement.
CAGGGAGCTTAGCACAAGCCCACACTTCAATATAATACGTGTGCTCCAACAAAATCATCAAGTGCACGGTTCTCTAGGCAAACCTAGAGTAGGAACCATTCACATCATTAATTACATATTAATTAATCAAGTCAAATCCAAGACTTAATCATTTAATGATTCCACTTTTCATACTCATATGCCAATAATATGCCCATTACAAGTCTAGACCAATTATTACTTGTTACATATTTTTGTGCATCATTACAAGCCACTTTAATCTTCAATTGCCTACATAGCTTAGAATCACATGCAACGATCACTTAGGTAACTTAAATTATTTTCAACTCATCCAAGCCATATTTATGATTATTATAAGTTACTAAGGGTTCTCATAGGCCCACTTAGCTTAAATATCACTTTTACGGTTTTTTCCTTAACTGTACATGCTTCTGTTTTCTAGTCACTGAGCGCGACTCACTTGTTATAAAATTATCATCTTTTAGTATGTTACTCTATACTCAATTATATTTCCAACAAGGTATCACATGCCTCATTTGGAGTTTCCTAGCTCTGGTTATCACCATTTGAAGTTGGACAAGCAAAGCTATTTGCCAACTCCGAATAGGGCCCTAAATATCCTTTACCATTTCTACAATTCTGGAAAATCTAATAAACCAATTGCTCTCAAATTTTTATGCAGACAACTAGAAACCTTTAGCTTTAATTATACATATTATGAGCCTAATTTGAGTAAGCACAGAGGGAGAAACAATTCATGGAAGTTGCAGCCATGTACAGCCCCTGCACATGGCCTCCCTGTGCAGTCCTTACTCAAACGAACATACAGAACGGAATACATCTTCAATTGATACCAAATTTTTACACCATATAGCTAACATCTCAAGCTTCAATTTGATATAAGGTAAAACCCTATATTACCTCTGTGGAGGGAGATATGCTCTCCCCAATTTTTCCTAAAAACTGGTTACTTAGCCTTAAATGTGTTTACTTAACAAACCTTAATTACTTTTGATTATAAATCCTAATTCACATTAATTCTTGGATTTTTCTATTATTAAGTCACATTATGAAATATCCTTAGTCCCATTATGTCATGATACTTAAATTTTACTAATTATTTAATTAGTGTACCTAAACCCTACTTTAATCCAATTTTAGAGTTAAATCCTTAATTACTTTTGTTAATTAATCTCTACCCTTAATTAATCACCTAATTCATCATCTCCTTAATTTCAACACAACTAAACCCTTATATAATTTATGGGGCTGATTTGATGAGCTATTTTAATTAGGGTTTTTAGCCATTATTAATCATGATTAGTGAGTTTTACTTAGAGTTAACCCACGTAGTTAATCTTTCTAATCATTTTCCCACACTTAACAACTTAAACACATTTTTTTGTCATCAAACCCTATCCATCCTTGACTTGGCTGAATCATACATAGTCCATATTAGGGTTCATAGTCATCTTTTTACATGAACATCACTCAAAGGTCCAAAGGTGGCACCTTTAGTCATCCAATCCATCATTCCATGGTTCAAAACACACCCACCCTTAAGGATCATCATCAAACCATGACATTAAAAATTTGTAAACAATATTTCTCCAATACATAACAAAATCGTGGCACACACACAAGAAAAAGAGAGACTTTTTGGTTATTTTGCTCCATGGAAGCTTACATCTTCAAGATTCCTCTTTTAGCTCAAGGCTCCACCTTTTTCCACCAAGAACCCTCCTTTAAGCAAGGACAAACCTTCATTAACATGCTCATGAGTTAGGCTCAAGAACACAAGAAGAAAGATGAGGTTTTTCATGAAAAAAATCAAGAGAACTTACCCAAAAATCAAAGGAACCAAGCAAGCAAGTGTGGTTCTTCAAGGAAGCTCAAGAACACAACTCCATGGCCTTGGATCTTCACAAAACCATGGCTGTACAAGGAGCTATGGACCACGAAATTTTAGCTTCACACCATAAAAATGGTATGGTTGTGAAGAGGAGAGTGAGGGGAGCAAGTTTAGTGAAGGAGGTTTTGTGTTTTGGAGAGGTTTAGGTGGATGAATCTTAGAGAGAAGTGAGAGCAAGTTTGAAAATCAAATTTTAGAGAAAGAGAGGGAGGAATGGGGCGCTGGAATTCTGGTCTGAAATGTGAGGGGAAGGTACCCTAATTAAGGGTGCCATGTCACTAAGTGACCATTCGTCCTTTAGTGAGACCCGATATAATTTTTAACTGAACCGTCGTCAAATTTTTACCCGGAAACTCCCAAGACTCTAACTTTAAGTACTTAACATTAATTTTGTCTAATTATCATATTCATAACTTAAAAATTTAATTAGTAGATCACAGATTCACTAATAGTTGTTTAATTGCACTGTAGTCTTTACCGGTGTTCTTAACGGTACCCAGATTTCATAATCTTCTTAACTTTATCATTTTTGGTCTAATTATGACTTGTTAGGCATATATTGGTCTTTATTTCTATTTTCTCATCTTTTTCCCGTTTCGAAATTCTACCGGCTGCTGCTACAGTAGTACAAAATACTCGGCATAAGTGACTTTTCAAAAATACCCCATTGTGGGTATCAATCTTCATCAAATCATATCCTAACCCCATTCATGATGTTTATATCATTAGATTAGCTCTCTAACTATAATTTGCTAACTTGGAGCTGTTCTACTAACTGTCATTGCGTCAGCAGTCAAAATTAACTAATGAAAATTCATTTGTCCAAAATACCCTCAATATGGGTATCAAAATTCTTAGAATTTCATCATCATTCTATTTATGACCATAAGGTCCTCATTATAACCCTCTAATTTAAAAATCATTTAATTAGTGTTATTATAGGAATTCTACATAATAGTTGGGAACCAAGGAGCTGTAGCCATATTCCATGCAGGCAGTGTGGAAACCTACACCTATAGGCTAGACTAGAATGAGAAGTATATATTGAATAAATGTTGTAACCTTATGTAGTTAGGAATGTAATATATGTGTGGAACTCATGTAAAATATTTAGAATATAAAATATTTATACTAACTTACATCCATGTATAAATAATGAAGGATGTTAGTATTTTCAGTTAATCTTTCTAAATTTATTTTCTTAGATATTTTTTTTATTATTATTAAATATATTGGTTGAAAACAATGTGACATTCTCTATATTGGGATCTTTAGAGGATGTTACAATAATAAATCCTTATTATTTGTACTTTTTACTCTTTTTTTAGTCTTATTGAAAAAATTGCATCTTTTCAAAAATTTCATTAAAAAAACACATTATTTGACTTATGGGTGTTGTATATGCATTTACATATCTTGTTCTTGTTTGTTAGGCATGTGTTTCGGTGTGTGATTTTTTATTTATTTATTTCTCTTTATTTATTTAATTATTATTTGTTGGGAAATTCTTTTTATTAGTCTAATTTGATCGGCTTTCACTTGTTTGATAGTTGTTTCTTTTTTTGGTATCCTTGATAGTTGTTTCTTTTATTTTTAAATATCATGATTGTCTAGTCTTAATATGTGTGTGTTTATAAACTTTTAATTTATTTTAAATTACATTAAAATTTAATTTTAAAATTAAAAATTGATTCGGTTCATTTTTATTTTATTTTCAACAACGTAGTTCAATTGTCAATATTTTAGATTGTGTCCAGCTAGAGTATAAAGTAATTATAATCAATAATTTTATAGAATGTAATATATTATTTTTTAAAGCTTGATAAGCGAGGACAACTATTGTATTTTTTAAAAACAAGTCAGGTCAAGCTTATTATTTGGCTTGTATCAAACTAACAAACCAAGTCAAACTTGAAATAATTTATACAGGTCTAGCTTATTTAGGCTAAAATTTGGTTTGGTCTGTCTCATTTATACCTCTATCTCTCGCTATGACTAATCAAACTTATGTCTTTACTATTTTTTTTATTTTTTTATTTTGTACATATAAATTTAAGTGAGGTTAGACATCGGTATCCCACTAAGGTCAACCATAAAAATATCCAATTTATTATCAACCATAATAATTTGATGATTATTTATCTTTTTCTTTTCCTTTGCGCCTGAAAAATTCAAAAATTTAATATAATCTAAGTTGAATGAGAGATACTGAGCGTAATCCATAATTGCTTAAATGTTAGAGTTATTCGTGAAGCACTATGATTATGACTTTTTTTAGGGTCAATCAACAATATACCTTGTTATTGTTTTGTTTTCAAAAGATACGAAGTGTGCAAAATTAGAACTATATGTTTCAAGATAATTTTTTTTGTCACTTATGTCCTAATATATAATCAAACATTTAAATTTTTCGAAAGTGCCTTAATTGCTTTGATTTATAGCCATAGCACAAAGTAGGCAAGTTTCTTAACTTTAATATAATAAAATACAATTTCAGTTAAGATTTTAAATTGATTCTACAATAAATGAAGAATAATCTTTGTTAATTTGATTTTAAAATAAATCTTCGTTAATGTAATAATATATTTATAAAAATAATAGAATAATGTAATAAAATAATAATATACTCAAAGGAATAATATACTAATGGAAAAATATTTTTTCATGTTGTATGGGAATTCTTTTCTCTTACTAGTGACACTTCGATTTTCGTGCAACATTTTCTTTTACTTTTTTTAATAGATGTGGGCCCACACAAGATGTGTTTATAGTATTAGAAAATGTTCTTATACTGCATGAAAAAATTGAAACCCTATAATAATATAGGGTTTTATAAGAGTTATGTTGTAGGAAAAGTGATTGTGTAATAGAGATTCGTTTTGCATGCCGTAGTTTCTTTTTTCTTTTTTCTTCAAAAAGTGTGGACCCCACAAAATGTTGTGTGTAGGAAACTTTGTTGTGTCATGTTAAATGACAAATGCAAACCCTAATAATATATCAAAACATGTTTTTTAAGTTCATTAAATTATAATAAATTAATACAACTATATAAGATTGGGAAAAAAATTTCTCCTGTTATATGAGATAAAATTATCTCCATCAACACCAAAATAATGGTGTTTAATTTGTTAGGAGAAGAGTAAAAACAGAGGAGATATTTTTCACTAAGGCAGAAGTAGTAACTTTTACATTCAAATAATAGATTTTTAAATTACAAAACTTGTAACTCTACAATAAAGACACTTAACACCACAATAAACTCACATAACTTTAGAAACTTAAAAACATAAAACTGAACATTTAAACCAAAAAAAATTGCTGACTTTGACCTTTAATTCTCCTAAAAACTGCTGAATTAAACCCATTAAAAATTAAACTGACATTTAACGTTTATTCAACAAAATTCCCCCGTAAACTTAAATGCTTCTGCCATCCTTCATGCCGATCAATTTCTTGCAGTTGTCAAGAAGTGCCGTCAGTAGCGGTTTCGTGAAGATATCCGCGAGCTGGTCCCGACTTGCCACGTGTATTAATTCTACACTTCCTTCCTTCATATGATCTCGTATGAAGTGAAAGCGAATGTCGACGTGCTTGCTTCTCTCATGATTCACCGGGTTCTTTGCCAACTCAATTGTCGATTTATTATCAACTCGTATCACAGTCGCACTGAGTTGTTGTTGCTCCAACTTGCCCAACATTTTTGAGCCATATCGCAAGACATACACACCAAGACGCTGCCACATATTCAGCTTCACATGTCGAGAGCGTCACGATCGGTTGTTTCTTTGAAAGCCAAGTAAACGTCGTGTCACCCATAAAAAACAAATGTCCTGAAGTGCTTTTTCGATCGTCTAAATCTCCACACCAATGAATGAGATACTAGTGCCCTCTCCAAGGTATCTATGAATGAGATACTCTTGAGTCAAGCAGATCACTGTGCACAGAATACTATAACGGCGTTAGCCAATGGGATGTGTGTGCGCGCACAGTGACAGCATAACAGTAAAAGAGAGAAAGAGAGAGCGTAACATACTGATGTGCCTCTTGCAGATGTAGTTTTCTAAGCTGAAATTGATAAGAATTGAGTCATAAAAGAGCAATTTATATACATATTTGCTTACTATATTGATTCTTTCCATATCAATGATATTCCTCACCTATTGGTTGTGATTATATAGGTAGAAGAAGGGAAAACTACAAAATTGTAAAAAGCTTGTTGATGTGACTCCACACGGGTGAACCTTGGGCCAAATTCCAGAGAGTTGGCGCAAGCTGGCGCCACTCTGGCGCAAGATGGCGTCGTGCTCCTCAGTATAATTTCTAGAAAATTAGCGCAAGTTGGCGCCACACTGGCGCCAACCAGCGCCGGTTTACGATTTCACATGACCGTGTTTTTACAAATGACAGAACTATGGCTCGGACTGGCGCCACACTGGCGCAGACCCAGGACGGTTTGCGAGAAAATAGACCGTGTTGACTGAAGGGTATTTTTGGAAGAAAGAAGCGAGGTATATATATAGGATGCTCAGAGGGAGAGTCTGGCAAGAATCTATTTCATCATCTTCTTCCCATTTTCATTTATCAGATTATGTTGAATTTTTAGCCATGATAATGGTTGGCTAGTGCATTTTTATTGTAGTTAGGGTCACGAACCTTATGTGAACCCTTGTTACAACAGATTGGTTTATAATTCTTCGTTTATATAATTATCTTTATCTCTACCTTGTGCGTAATTTATATCTTCTTTATTAGAATTGATCAATCTAATAGTTGATGATAGTTTGAGGGTTAGAACCCTAGATAGGAATATTGGGGTTTTGATCTCGAAAGGGGGTAGGATAAAAATTTATATGCATGCTTGGAATAGATGTATATTTAATTGCAGATGCTTAAATTATTGAGTTCATTGCTTAATGCCATGAGGAACATTGCAAGGAATTGGGGTTCCAATTGGGGTTAAAGGGTTAATCTTGCAAGAAATTGAGGGTTAACTACTGAATAATTTTAGATAATAATTTATCTGAGTAATTATATAAATGAATATTGTAAATCAATCCAGAGTAAAAAGCGGGAATCATTTGGTGAGTGCACTCTAGCTACAATGCTTTCTCATACTTTTACAAATCAATCTCTATTTTTATTTTTACTTTTCATCATAAAAGCCATAAAATTACATTCTTGTTCTTAGTCTTATTTTTACTCAAATCAACAACGAATTTCACACACCTATTTGAACTCCTTCCATCTTAAAAGGATAATTATTTGATATTCGATTCCAATCCCTGTGGAGACGATACTTTTCTTATCACTGTATTACTTGTGCGATCGGTACACTTGCCGGAGAGCATCACGTACCTTTAGGGTTTACCTTGTATTTATAGAGGTTACTTGTGGGTAGTGTGGATGGGCCTTTGGTGCCTCTGGTGAGGGCCCAGGCCTATTTTCTATGCTGTCGTATTAGGATTAGTATCCTTGATGGATATCTATCCTTTGTTAATATCAATCAGTATCTTAGATTGCCTCTTGTTGGGCTTACCACTTAACGGGCCCATTATATGGGTCCATAACGCTAAGGATTACAAAATATTATATCTCTAGGCACTTAATAACTACACTAGCATGATGAATATCCTACACCTTATTATACACCATAGATGGTATAAAATAAGAATGGTCATACACTAAGTTCCTCTTTACATCATCATTACATGGTTTCAAAATAAGATTACATTTACACGTTAAACAAAAGTAATCCAAAATATTATGTTGTGAAACATAATCTAGGTTGGCCTCGCCCAAAGAAGATCCAACTCCATAAACCTGGGTACCTAAAATATAATCGCCACACGAGGTGAGATAAATATCTTAGTAAACTAAGGGTCCTTGAAGGATTCCTTTACCCCATAGTTCTTTTCAGGTATAACAACAACAATAAGATATAATACGTCATATATATATATATATATATATATATATATATATATATATAGGGTTTTTTTTTTTTGCAATCAATGTAAATAAGTTATCTACATTGAGCCCAAAATGACGTCGTTTTGGGAAGGAATTCAAGGTATTTTTGTAATTATAATTTATTTCAGGGTTATAATAGTCTTTCTCATTATAATTTTTTAATCTTTCAACCCAAAACATCATCATTTTGGGAGTGAATGTAAATAACATATCTACATTCACTGTAGAAATATTAAAGCTATATACATACATACATACATCATTGGCGGACCCACTTGCGGGCAAATGCCCGCAAGTGCGGTCATAAACTTTTTGATTTTAATTTTTTTTTTTTTTTTTGTAGATTGTTATTTGTCTCTTGATTCAATATATATATTAGGAGTAAATAATTTTTTAAGTCCCTAACAAAAAACATGATTCTCAATTTAGTCCTTTACAAAAAAAAATTAGTCTCGAGGTCCTTAAAAAATTTAAAGTAGATCAATTTAATTAAAATCGTGCTCCATCACAAATTCAAAAAAGACCTACACTAGTCCCACAGAAAGACCAAAGTGGGTCCATAGGGATCAGGTGACTAATTTTTTTTTTATAATGGACTAAAGTGAGGACCAAATTTTTTTTAGGGACCAAAAAGGATATTTATTCTTATATTAGTTAGCAACGTAACAACGTACGAAGATGATTAAAACAACGCAACAACGCACATTGATTAGAAAAAAAACTTATTCTTCCTCCCTTGTCACGTACTCATTTCCACGTTCTCTTCATCCTTTGTTTCCTTTTTTATTTTTATAAAAAGAGATGATTGATTGTAGGTCTGACATTCTCAAATAAGTTAATATCTAGAGACGAGACCTTCACTGTGATTTTGTTTTACTTCTGTATAGGTAGTGTTAACTTTTTTATTCACCACTATAAAATAGAAGGGATAAGTTATTCTACTTACCATTTTTTTGCCTACCTCTACCTACCACCCTCCAACACCGTTAGATCAGAATCTTAACTAACATTTATCTTTTTCTCTCTTCTTGAGATTTTGATCTAACGGTATTGGAGAGTAGTAGGCAAAGGTAGGCAGAAAAATGTTAGGTAAAATAACATATCCCAAAATAGAATGATGATGTATGGATGTACTGGAGTATATTCTCATATTTGTTTTGAAGGATTGATAAGATTTAGGGGGAAAATAATTGGTCAAACTATTGTCTGCAGCTTGTTATGGAAGCAACTAGATTATGAGCGGGTTCAAGCGTTAATTTAAACTTTTATATAAAAAAAAAAATTCTGGGGCGCTGCCCCCGAACCCCGCCACTGATTGTGCGGACATAAATTTTTTTTCCTGGGTCCGCCACTGACATACATACATACATACATACATATATATATGTGCTTGTACATCACTAACAATCAAAACATCCCTCCGATCAACACACCATCATTGGAATGCTCATGCAACAATCAGTCCCACTAGCCAGGGAATCTATTTAGTATGCATTATGCAAGGAACCATCATCTTGCAACATACAAGGTATAGGAAACCATCATCCTATACTAGGCATAAGGAACCATCATCTTATGCCAAGCATAAGGAACCATCATTCTATGCTTCACATAAGGAACTATCATCTTATGTGGAAGACAAGCAACATAAATAATTTGCATTTTATCATAGTTCAATTGCCATCACAACCATATACATAAACCACCTTCCCTACGGAGTTGGTAGAACGTATAGGGGATTAACCTTAGACCGAAAGCTTACCTTTTGAAGTTATGTCCACCAATGTACCCTTTATATCCAAGAGGTAAAAACCACCAGCTTCTCAATATCATAACCTATTTCTAAGATGTGAAATCAATTAATAACATACCCTTGTCAACCACATTTAAGTCAACATTAATTTCCTCACATTTATAAGACTTAAGGCTTTCCAACAACCTTAAGCAATGAGTAATCAAGTTGAGACTTAACATTATAGTAGGTTGGTTTTGAACTAACCCTTTTTAGGGTCTTATATCATTACTAAAAAGATTCTATATGGGAAAACATCATTTAACCCAAAATAGTAAAATATCAGGATATCCATATCGGGATATCATATCAGCATATCCATATCGGGATATCATATTCGAATATTTCGTGTTAGATGGCCAGAACAACAACCAACATAAATTTATATCCTTTAAAGCATAAACTTAACTATCCCATTAGCCTAGCATTCAATTTCTGCTCATGGATTCCTCAATTGACTCATAGATCATAAGAGCACTTAATTTCCATAACCTAAATCGTATAATTTTAATGAATTTCTAAAGAAAAGTCATGCTTCCTTACCTTAGGAGCTTTAACATAAGTGGATGAAGGTAACCCAAGCTTTCAACAATGGAGAACTCCTCCTCTTAGCACAAATCCAGAATTTTCGCAGCTCCAAGGGAGAGTTTTCTTCTCCTAAACCCTTAAACTCTAAGTTGTTTCTATGGTGAAGTGATGGAAGATAGAGGATAATGATGATTTTTCCTTGTTTCTTGAGAGATTGAAAAAAAATTAGGATTTTAAAGGATTGAAAAAAAAGTCATGTGGTATTCAATTAGGATTTTAAAGGATTGAAAAAAAATTCATGTGATATTCAATTAGGATTTTAAAAGATTATTTTAGAGTCCGTTCAAATCCATTGGTATTCAATCAGGATTTTAAACAAAGGAAAAACAATCTTGTGATATTCAAAAATCTAACAATTTTAATGGATTTTCTATTGGTGTGGATTTCGTGAGACTTTTTAGTGAGAAATATAAATAGGATGTCTCTCTGAAAATCTCACCCTAGCCTCTAGGATTTTTTGAGATTTCTCTATTGCAGTGTTTTCTTCTTCCTTTGGCGGGTCGATCTGCTCGAAACTGAGTTTCGCCATTGGAGCTTCGTCAAATCTCAAAAATAGTAGACTTTTGAGCGGTTTTCATTACAAAACAACACAGAAACAACAACCCAGCAAGATTTTAATCTAATAAATCTCAAAAACAGAAGTTTTTTGAGTGATTTTTTAGAGTTTTTGGAATTTTAAAAAAGATTTTTCAAGCTACTGGTTGGGATTTTTCTTAGCACGCAACTATGTGTATTTTTGTATTAAAAACAACATAAAATAATGGAAAAACAATAGGGGAACAAAAACCTTCAAACCAATTTTCGTTTTACATCAATGAAACAAGATTGATTTAAAGAAAAATTGACACTTTCATAATATGAACTCTATGTTTCATAACAAAATATTTATGAATGAAATTCCTTCGCTATAAGAAATGATTTCAATGAATTTTTATGTCAATAGATCTCTAAAAATATATTTTTCAAAGCCCCAAAGAAATTTAAGGTTTCAATATATCGATTGAAATTATTTTGAGAAATTTTTTAAACTTTCATGTAATAAAACCCAGAAATTCAGATTCAAAATTTTCTTGAAATACTCAATGAAAACATGAATATGATATATAGTTAGAAAACTCTCATCACGTAGAACAAAAACCTTAAGGTTTACAAGATCAATTGCAAAAAATTTCAAACAATATTTTATCATGAACTTTATTGATTGAGAAAGTTATATTAGGTTTTACTTTTGCATTTCTTTATTTTTTTATTGACTCTTGTAATTTTTAATGTTTGTTAAAAATTCATATGGTTTTTTAAAATTTTATAAATCCATATCATCCTTTCAAATCTTATAAATTCTATTAAAATCTTTTAAAATCCAATCTAATGAAATCTTGATTGTAAAAGAAGTCTTTTAAAAAAGTATTTAAAATATCTCTAATTTTAAATAGTCTTTTAAAATATTTAAGATTTTTTATCTCAAAATAATCTTTTAAAATCATAATCCAATACATCACCTAATTTCATCATAAAGTGGGGGGGGGGGGGGTGTGTTGATAATTGAATTCGTGACCACTTGGTCACTAAGTCTTTGGTACCATATAAAGAACCATTTTAAACCAAAAATTTAAACCATTGGATGAGGCTAGGATAAACCAGTGAGACTATATTAATAATTTTATATTTCTCTAATAATATTACACTAGGTCTCGTCAAGGGGCTAGGGAGACCATCCTTCTTTCACGTGACAATCGCACTCATCTGTCCTAAATTTCAGTCCTTCTCTGACCCAATTCTCTTATTCCTCATAAATATTAATATACTTCACAAATAATAATCTATGATGCACGGACACGAACACGGGACACGACACGACACGACACACCGACACATTAATTCTAAAAAAGTCATATTTGGACACGTTGGGGCACGTTTTGATATTAAATAATATTTTTAATATATATAATATAATTTACATTTAATACATATAGCAACTCATAATAACTCATACACTAATCAAATATTCAAATTTTATAACGTAAATATTAAAAAAAAATAGAACATTCCAAGAGTGTAGAGTGTAGAAAGATAAAAAAATTATTATAATAATTGAAGAGTTACAAATAAAAACAAACAAAAACTAAAAAAGAAAACTTGGGATAAAGTATGGAGTGATATTTGCGTGTCCGTGTTATAATAATGTATATCCCAAAATACTTTATCCCTACTAGAACAGATCTCATACCTCTTCAAGAAGCGCTTCATCCCAGGCCCATCCTTGGTGCTACCCTTCATAGGCAACGCAATCCCATTGCTCTCCAAGCTTTTCAAAATGGAATAATACAGGTGAAACTCATAAAGGTAGGAGCAGATTTTCTGGCTCCATTTTTCATTTCAACTACTAAGTGAAACTCCACGATGAAAAATGGAGGAAAGATACAAACTTTAATCATCCCATGAACGCAAACGAGACAACCCCAGATCTATATGCAGTCTGAGACCAAATCACTGATCCTAAAGAATAGTAAACTAAAAAGAAAAAACAGAGGGGCCACTAGCACTAGCAGAATAGGTTAGTAAAAACAAGCTCTCTTTAAATCAAAATGTTGTGTTGCAAAGTGAAAGTACTAACAACTTACCAAGTGAAAACAACCAGAAAAATAAAGTAAAAATAAACGCAAAACTTGTGTCTTTAACATATACCCAAAAACCAGAGGGAGGTATCCATGGCTGTACATAAGAAGCATGTACATGGGTCCCCATTTTTCTTCAAGCTCTACACGGCGACCAACGACCGGAGAAGTAGACGACGACCGGCGACGACCAACGACCGACGACGAAGAAGAGAAGACCCGGACCAGCAACCTGCGCGAGAGAGGATCAGACGACGATAGGGTTCCAGACATTTTGTTTTTTATTAAATATTTTTTATTTTTTTATTTTTTTAATTGTAATTTTATTTATTTTTTTTAAAATGCCAAAACTTGTCCCAAAACGTGTCCATATACATTGACCGCGTGTCGGATTCGGTCAAACTCGCGTGTCTCTCAAGTCAACGTGTCCTAAAAAGTCAACCGCGTGTCAGACGCGTGTCCGAACGTATCCGCGTGTCGGATACACATTTTTTTCAAAAAAACACGTGTCTGTGTTTCCTAGATAATAATTAATATCTAATAACCAAGATTGTAAATGATGTAATTATTATTATTATCTTAGAAATTATTAATTTCATTGAGTCAAATAATAATCAACATCACAAATAATTCTTATTTGTCATACGCAATCTGGAATTCTTCAAATTCGAAAACGTGAAATTTATAATTAATAGTGATAATTTGACTTCTGTTTTTCTTTCCCTTTTTTTCAACAAAAAAAAACTCAATACGTATGATAAAAATATGGGAAATTGTGTCCTTTTAGATGATTTACACAATGTATGACCGATCATACTTTGTGTAAATCTGAAGAGTTACTTTTTTTTTCTGTCCTCAGTCACATCGCTGACGTGTAAAGTGAAAAAAAAAACAACAACTTTTCAGAATTACACAGAGTATGACCGGTCATTAGGGGTGTTAACGGGCCGAGCCGAGCTGAGCTTTGGTCTTAAAAGGCTACGTCTGTGTTTAAATGTGTTATCCTGACATAGCTTGTTACCTATTATAAATATAATTATCGGCCTGTGACCTAACTTATTGACAAAAAATATAAGCATGTTTTAGCATGTTAGCCTGTTTAAAAAAGTAATAAAACAACAAAAATTTATTCAAACAAAATATATGATCCACAACACTAATAATTTCACAAAGATTCACAAATTTAATGTATATCCAAAAAAGCATAATATAGAACAAAACCATTCAAAAGATCTGTTTAACCAATAAAATGGGGTGAAATGAGTTGAGGAGAGAGAGATGACTATTATGAATAGTATAAACAACATAAAATAAAAATAAAAGTTAGTATACAGGGGCCAGCCTAAGAGGCTTTAAGGCCGAGCTTTGGAATTGAAGCCTGAAGCCTTTTTATTAAACGAGCTTTTATATAAGTTCAAGCCTGGTTCCAACAACCAATTTTAGACATGTAAGCCCAGCTCTTTACGAAAAGGCCCCTGGTTCGTTTAGCACCCCTACCGGTCATACTCTATGTAAGTCACTAGAAGGACACAAACTAAATCCTAAAAATATAATACTCAACACAATTGTCTCAGAGGGGAAAATCTAAAGTGATGGAGGACCATTAAAAAATTTGGTGGTCCCTCTTTCCTTTTTATTCATTTTTTTTTTCTATTTTCCCTTTTTACTGTCTCTATTTGTGATAAGGGAGTAGCAAGTGAGTGGTGTTCTCGGAGCATCCAAATTCGTGACATTGGACAAGGTGTATATAATACTCAGAAAAATGTGCTAATGGGTAATGGCCACAAAGAGAAAATCAGGGTGCAACTGTTGCAACTAGTTCAAGTTCTATTTCTAAATGGTGAAGGAAGCTGTGGATGCCATTATTAAAATTGAAAGCAAAAAGTATTGCATGGAGTTCATAGAATTTGTACTTGATCAGAAGATATTAACTGGTTCAAGAATTGGAAGGTCACTTTGGTTTCATCAAAAAGGTTGGGACTTGGGATTGAAATGGATGAATACTTACATCAAATTGGAAGGATACTTCATGTTATACTGTGCTGAATGTGTATAACCTTCAATTTGTTCAAATTTGAATATTTTCCTTCATTTTCTTTCAATTGTTATGACAAAGATATATACAATCTGCTTGTGCCATTGAAAATTATCGTTGAGATATATAGTCTCACATTGGTTGAAGAGCAACTAATGTGGAGTTTATAAGGCCTTGGGCACTCCTACCCTTTGAGCTAGCTTTTGGGATGGTGACCTCAAGGTTCTTTACATGGTATCAGAGCTCATCACCTCCTTTCTTTGAATCTTCAGTGTCTACTCCTTTACCTGTGTCAGTGTATCCTCTTCTTGTCCCTATTGTTCCTGTTCCTTCTGTGTCTGGTCCTCCTATGAGTGATCCTCCTGTGACTGATATATCAAGTTCACCAGAGATATGGAAGATTATGACACCTGAGTTTGTATATCAAAGAAGGAAACAAACCACATTGCCTCAGCAGCAACCTCAATCGTCTGAACCACTAGTAAGTCCTGAATCTCATATTTCTGATCTTGATGTTAATACTTTTGATGACTTACCCATTACTACTAATTCTGATGATTTACCCATTGCTCTTAGAAAAGGAAAAAGATCTTGTCCTAAGAAATCTTGTTCCTCCTGTCCCTCTTGTACTCAATACCCTATCTCTCATTTTGTTTCATCTGCTAATCTTTCTGTGCAGCACAAAAGCTTTGTTTCAGCACTAGACTCTATTGCAATCCCAAAATCAGTACATGAAGCCTTGAAAGATGAGAATTGGGCTCAAGCCATGCAAGAGGAGATGAATGCGTTGGAGAAAAATAAAACATGAGAGGTTATTGATAGACCTAATGGAAAGAAACAGTAGGGTGCATATGGGTTTATGCCCTGAAATATAATTCTGATGGAACTCTTGAGAGATACAAAGCTCGATTAGTTGCCAAAGGTTACACTCAAATCTATGGCATTGATTATGAAGAAACATTTGCTCTAGTTGCAAAGATGAATACGGTGAGAGTCTTGTTGTCCCTTGCTGCCCATTACGATTGGGATATAAATCAATTTGATGTGAAAAATGCTTTCCTCAATGGTGAGTTAGAAGAAGAAGTCTACATGGAAATCCTGCCTGGTTTTGATTCTGTGAAAGGAGAAAATAAAGTTTGTAGATTAAAAAAGGCCTTGTATGGATTGAAGCAGTCACCTCGTGCCTGGTTTGGAAGGTTTACTAAGGTTATGATGACCTTAGGTTACAGACAGAGTCAAGGAGATCACACTCTTTTCTTCAAGCATTCCCATAATGGGAAGCTTACTGTGCTCCTTGTATATGTTGATGATATTATTATCACAGGTGATGATTTTGTGGAGAAACAGATTCTGCAAACATGGCTTGCCTCTGAGTTTGAAGTCAAAAATCTTGGAAAACTGAGATATTTCCTAGGGATAGAAGTAGCTCATTCAAGGAAAGGAATTTTTATCAGCCAGAGAAAATATGTTCTTGATCTTCTCAAAGAAGCAGGAAAGCTCGGGTGTAAACCCTCTAATACTCCTATTGAGCAGAATCACAAGATAGGCTACGAAGAGGAGAGTCCTCCAGTTGATAAAGGACAATATCAACGGCTAGTTGAGAAATTGATATATTTGGCTCATACTAGACCAGACCTAGCTTATGCTGTTAGTGTTGTCAGTCAGTTTATGCACGATCCAAAGGAGAAACACATGCAGGTAGTAGAGAGAATTCTTCAGTATCTTAAAGCTACTCCTGGTACAAGATTGTTATTCCGACGTGATGGCAATCTCTCTTTAGAAGTCTACACTGATGCTGATTATGCTGGATCCGTGACTGACCGTCGATCTACCACTGGTTATTGCATGTTTCTTTGCGGTAACTTAGTGACATGGAGAAGTAAGAAACAAGATGTGGTTGTCAGGTCAAGTGCAGAAGCTGAATTTCGAGCTATGGCTCAAGGCATTTGTGAGTTACTGTGGCTGAAAATTATACTTGATGATCTCAAAATAAAATGTGAGGGACCTATGAAGCTGCTATGTGACAATAAGTCCGCTATTTGTATAGCTCACAATCCGGTTCAACATGATCGGACTAAACATATTGAGATTGACCGCCATTTCATCAAAGAGAAACTTGATAGCGGGTTGATTACCACTCCATACATTCCCACTGGGCGTCAATTAGCTGATCTATTGACAAAGGGACTTCCTTCAGACAGATTTCAAGAACTTACTAGCAAGCTGGGAATGATAAATATCTATTCCTCAGCTTGAGGGGGAGTGTTGTAAATATTAGGTCTTTTATTATTATTAGTATTTGTTGTATTGGGCCAAGCCCATTAGGCCAAGAATTAGGTTTTTTAGTCTCTATAAATAGAGACCTCTTTGAATCAGATTAATACACAATTCAATAATATCAGAATACCTTTTTTCAAGTATTATATATATGTAAATTATGTATATGTAAAAGAAAGTACAAAATGAGCACTACTTTAGCAGAAAATATATTAATACATTAACCTTCTCTATGTTATATACAATACAGCATGACTAATAAGCACAATAATAGCTGAAGCACAAAGAGACAAAGAAGAAAAAAGCTTTCTCTACGCTACAAATTATCAGTGCCCATTATGTTTCTTCTGCAAATTTTTACTGTATTCCTAGAGCTTGGATTCTCTTAACCAGAGACAAAGAACAAGCATTTCTTCTTCTCCATTCTTCCATGCTCTCCATGTTCTCTCCCATGATTAATTTGTCATTGCCATCAATGATGCTTACTATTTGTCTAGTGCTTGGTCTCAATTTTGGATCAGATTGAGTGCATGCAATTCCTAACCTTACCAATCTCATAAATTCTTTGTAACTGTACTCTCCATTTAGTCCTATATCTGCTAATTCATGCAATGGCCTTTTTCTCATCTCAAATTCACGAACCTTCTTTACCAATAGCACCTCTTTTTGCCTAAAATCCACAGCCATATGTCCACTAATAACCTCAAGCACCACCACACCAAAGCTATAAACATCACAAGCAATGGTTGCCTCACCGGATTCGACATATTCAGGTGACATGTAGCCGAAAATCCCACGAACTGATTTGCTAGTGTCAGTGATTGCATGATGAGAATTCTCATTCCTTGACAAAAATTCAGCCAAAGCAAAACTACCAAGTCTTGGGGTCATATCAGGTTCAAGAAAGATTGCTGAAGAGGTAATGTTCCTGTGAATGACTTTTTCATCCCATTCCTCATGCAGATAAAGAAGTGCAGATGCAAGTGATTTCACTATGTTGTATCTTTGATGCCATTTGAGGACAGAACACTCATTTCTACTACCATTGTTATGATGGTGGTGAAGTTTGTGACTAAGAATTTTTCTTGCTGAGTAATCATAAACCACAAGCATCTCTCCTTGCTCAGTGCACCATCCTCTAAGTTGCACCAAATTCCTATGGTGAAGTCTTGCCAAATTCCTTAGCTCATTGGAGAATCTATGGCGCAATGCAGGACATGTCTTCATGCCAAGGCGTTTCACCATGACATGGTAATGGCCATCAAGGATTCCATGGTATGCAGTTCCAAAGTCTAGCTCTGCCACCCTTCTTGACTCTGAGAAATTATCAATGGCTAACACAATTTCCTTGTATGATATCTCCCTAGGAGTTTCAACAATAGGAAATGGTGGCTGATGAATCATGCTATTACTCTTAGAAGATCTTATTCCACTGTTTCTATGTTCAGCTTCAGCAGTTACATACACAGTATCACCATTGGCTGTGACATATTTGGAAGAAGCATGATTGCTAGCATTGTCTATGCCTGAGCCAGTGCCTCTTGTGCTGCTTGGACTAGTCTCAGATGAGGATGACAAAGAGATATACATAGGATGTGAATGAAATGAAGGGAGTGGTGGCAATTTACTTGAGATGTCAGAAAGTGCTTCCACAATCCATTTCATGCTTGGTCTCAATTTTGGGTCATGGAGTGTGCATAAAAGGCCTATGTGAATCAAATGTTTCATCTGAAAAATATTGTAGGAACCATTTAATAGCCTTGAATCCCCTGCATCATCAAACTTCCTTTCATCAGATAGTCTTCTAATCCAATCAAGCAAAATGATTTGATCATCTGGGTATGTAAGATCTATAGCTCTCCTACCAGACACCACCTCTAACACAACTATCCCAAAGCTGAAAACATCAGATTTGGAGGTAGCAATGCTTTTTCTCTGGAAGCTTTCAGGGGGCAAATAACCAATTGTGCCACCAATTCTTGTTGTCTCAGCCAAGTTGAAATGATCAAATTTTGTTGATGTTTTCCTTGTTTCATACTCAAGCTCATGCTCTAGCCACCTTGCCAAACCAAAATCACCCAACCGAGCATTATAATGGGAATCAAGCATTACATTGCTGGTTTTCACATCCCTATGAATAATCTGAGTTTCTAACTGTTCATGTAGATAATACAATGCATCTGCCAAGCCTTTAACAATTTTCCTTCTCCTTAACCAACCAAGAGGCTCTTCCTTCAAGTTCTCAGGCCTACGAAATAGGACACGGTCAAGGCTAAGGTTAGGCATGTAATCATAAACAAGGTAAAGTTGATCCTCAAAAACACACCAACCCCTCAACCTAACAAGGTTCTTGTGGCGCAGATGAGCCACAGATGCTAATTCTGCTGCAAAAGACTTCTCAAATTGTACCCTTTTCCCTGCTAAGCAGCTTTTCACAGCAACCAATGTTCCATCACTAGGCAAAACAGCCTTGTACACTTTCCCAAACCCTCCACTGCCAAGAACTTCTTCTTCAGAGAAACCCCTTGATCCTATATAAAGTTCAGCATACCCAAAAATCCTTGGATTTTCTTTGTCCCTCCCAATCTTGTTAAAGAGTGGTACACCATCCATGTCATGAAACACAATTGAGTTCTTCTTGTGCTTGGTTTTTCTTGCTCCATGTGTGCAAAGACTTCTCCCCCATTTTGAGTCATGCAACCTAGTCATAGAACCATGAAGGAAAGCAACAACTTTTCCTCCACATGCCCCTTGAGGCTGTTTTTTGGCCTTAACTTGTTTTATCTCATTGGCTTGTGGAGTTGGATGAGCCAGTTCATGTTCCTCTATTTCATCAAAATCTGAGGGTAGAATAATGCAGAGGTGAGTGAGATGCATAGTTGTGTTGGGTATGGGGGAATGAAAGCTTTATGAGAAAGCAAAAAAATTTATTTGGACATGGAGCTGGTAATGTCAATGGTAATGGTGTTTTGTAGTGTGAAGATGTTGAAATTACAAGGAGGAATGGTAGAATATTATTGATAATATATGGGGTGATTGAACGTAATAAATGAATTCAATGTAAGAATCATATTTATTTTTTTTGGTAGACAGAATCATATTTATTTTAACTGGAAACTCAAAAAATAAAAAATAAAAACAAATAAATCATGAAATACATATATATAAATTATTTCTAAGAGATCATTTCCAATAGGGAAAGCCACGCTCCGTCATCTAACCTAAAAACTCAAAGTAATAGGTAAAGTTTCATAAATAGTTTTTATATTATAACCATTAATATAACATTATCTAACAACTTAAGCTTTTAAATTAAATTAATTCTTTTCATGAAATCAGAGCTTTTGTGTCATGTGTTTCATCATCATCGCTCCTCATTTAATTAATAATTAATTAAATCTTATGAAGTTTGTTAGAATAGATAGATAGCCGGTGCATTGTCCACCCTATCAGCCTAGTGGGCTCTCGTATGAGAGAGAGAACGTGTTAAAGAATAATATAAACCATTAAAAATATTCTCAACCAATAGCTTAAACTTTTGGATTGAATTACTTCTTTACATTACATGTCTTACATAAAAATCTTTTCGGCTTGAAACATGGGACGATGAAAATTGAACTTAACACCATTATCACTTTGGCTCTGATACCATGAAAAACAACTATCATCTACTAATAGGAGAAATATTATAATCTAACCCAAATTGCTGCTAACATGGGCTGGTTCGACTAGTTATGCTAACCATTATTGACACTCTAAACTATTTTAAATACAATCAACATATTAAATGATATTCTTTTCTTAAAATTATAGAAGATAAAGATGCCTATAAATTAAAAATGTGATAATTTTCTAAAACATGAAAATATTTAAAAGGATTTCCTCTAGAAGAAGATATTGAAGTTTTGGTATGTGATGACGAATGACAATGAAAGTGTTAATGGGACGTCTATGGTCTTATTCAACGCGTTAAGTTTGCACCGTTGAAATGAGCCAACCATATGCTAAATGGATCCTACCACGTCCGAAAGGACGTCACCAACTTGAAGATTATTTACTTTTCTCCTTTAAAAACGAGATATGTATGTTTTTTTGTTTTCCAATAATTTTTTATTCCAACAAAGTTATTTAATTTTCTAATTTTTTCATATTATTAGAGTTAATTTTATCTCCTATGTGTGGGGTGCACATACTTTTTGTGTGTGAAGAAGATAAAATTATTTTTTAGAACATGAAAAATATTAAACCTTTTAATAAATCATGTCTTTCCATCATTTTGTCGTTTATTTGATAATTGAAATAATGACATAACACATAATTTATAAATATAAACTTAATATGTAGCTAAGTTAGTAATTTAAATTAACCGATTTTGTATGAGAATGGATATAAGATCATGTGATATAAGCTTTTATTCTTTTCTTTCACTCATATTGCGTGCAACCACAGTTCCTTTTGTTTTATTTGAAAATCTTAAGCATGTTTATGTAACTTACGGAAAATTCAACTAGTCACCTTGACGTACATGTTTAATTTACTTTCGTTTATTTTTCACATGAAAGGATGTAAAATGATCATATATATATATATATATATATATATATATATATATATATATATATATATATATATATGTGTGTGTGTGTGTGTGTGTGTGTGTGTGTGTTATGAGTAGTGCTAATATTCGCTCATAAGTCATAACAGTAAAATAAATAAGAAATATATGATTCAAAAAAAGGACCAATTAATAATTATGATATGTACAATTAAAATGAATCAAAGAATTTAATAAAAATAAATAAATTAAAAGAAACCAATGGACCATACATTTAATCCTAGATGTCCCATTGAATTTTTAATTTTTTTAAGTAATATATGATGAATTTTATATCAGTGAACATAGCTAAAGCCCTCTCATTTTCTGACGTTAATAGATTTTTTGTGGCAAAAGTAAAAGTGCATGAAGAGGAGAAAGAAAAAATAAATAATGAAAATGATGAAAAAACTAAACTTAGTTTTGGCTGTATTCGGCTGTTTTTCAACAGATGTCACTGTCAGCTACTTACCAAAAATAAAAATAAAAATAGAAGGTATGCTATTTGAGTATTTAGATAAATAGTTAAGTATATGTCATTTTAAATGATATAATTTTGTGTCATTTTTAATAAAATTACGACGTTTTGATGTATTTTTGGTATTTTTTTATATTTTATATTTTTCATAAAGTTAGGAAAAACAAAAGTTTCATTGAAAATGACACACCATCATATTGACAAAAATCAATAATTAAGATTTAGTTATAAGAGGTTACAAGCGAAAAGAGATAGTAAATATAATCTTCCTAAAAAAATATTAGATAAAAACTCTAGGTTGCTCACATATCACTATCAGTTTTCAAATTTTAGTTTTGCAATCAGCAAAATCAGATTCAGTTTAGTATTTTATGAGTTAAATTTGAGACAAATTTGGTCACAAAGAAGTAACTTGAGGCGATTTTTATCAGTGATGGGTTAATGAACATATTAACAAGTGATAAATTTTTGTTTTTGTTTTTTATGTGTCAATTAAAAAAAGTTTTTCGGTGATATATTACTTTTATGTAAAGATGATAAATTTTCAAAAACATGGAACTCAATTTCTTACTGGATTCAATTAA
The DNA here is from genome assembly GCF_033153095.1 of Gastrolobium bilobum. Lineage (NCBI taxonomy): Eukaryota > Viridiplantae > Streptophyta > Magnoliopsida > Fabales > Fabaceae > Gastrolobium > Gastrolobium bilobum. The sequence goes on along the minus strand of NW_026896837.1, from coordinate 10,320 downwards.
CTTATTTTTGTACAATTTTTATAATTCAGTTGGTACTTGGTGTATACATTAAAAACATTCTATGAAAAGTTTATTTATTCAATATAATGAATGTTTTACTCTATCAATAAAATCAATTTCCTATGAAATGATCAAAAAAGAAAGTGCAACACTACAACTGTTAAGGGGGCGTTTGGTACGTAGTCAAAATTTTTTTTGCCATGGAAAGTGTGGTATGGAAAAATAATTTGCTGTGTTTGGTAGGGAGAAGAAATGTTTGTCCGTTGGAAACTCAATTTGCAGTCAAGTTGTTTGCCAGCATTTTACATTGTTGAACTTTGCCATTGAAAATGTGGAAAAAAGAATTGCTGACGCGGGGGAAAATGGCTCCAAGTTTTTAAGACAAAAACACCCTTAACCCTAGATATAAACAGAGGGGTGAGAGAAAGTGTATGGGTAATTTGGTAATTTTGGTAAGGATTCCCATCATTTTTTTATAATCAACCAAATATAGTTACTCAAATTAATCCAAGTTTTCTGTCAAATTTTTTGGGCTACCAAACATCATTTTGCAAATTATCCCGTAAAAAAATTTGCTAACTATTTATCCGCAAATTTTTTTTCCGAGATCAAAAAAAATTTCTCCTACGCCAAACGATTCGTAAGGTTGAATTTATAAGGCCGACTCCTCTAACAGTGAAACCCCGTACACACTTACCAAAAAGTAGGTGTAAATCAGTATAGAACGTACCCACCAAACATGGACAATTCCAAACAGAAACCGAACTAGCAGTTTACTTTACTTAACCTGATTTGAACAAACCAACAAGTCCGGTTTGTTGATTATCTAACTCATTAAGTCGGGGAAGGTAGGATCACAAAAGCGGTAAAGATTTTTCTACTAAATTTTTAATACAATTACGTATAGAAAATTCGAACTCGAGATTACTTCATGACGAGAGTGCATAGAAAATATGGTTAAACGGACGAAATTGGATTTGGTAAAATAGAAATTTCTCGGTTCTCAATTCCTATTAACAAAATTTAATTCCTACAATAAGATTCTTAGCATCCTTTTATTAACTTATTACAAATCAATTCAAAATCCTAAAAATAAATATAACAATAACTACCTAATAAAAATAAATAATTATAATTAAATCATTCTAAACACATCACAAATTTTAGATCTTAAATTATGCCAAATTTGTTACTTTCATTTTTTTGTCAAACAAATCACAATCATATATGTTGTTCATTTGAACTTGAATTTGATCGCAATTTAGTATAGGGAAAAATGTGTGTAATTTTAAAGGATGTAGAGTTATGTCATTTTATGTGAGAGAAAGAAATAGATCATGACTCGTAAGGGAGAGAGTGGACAAAAAAAAAGATGTGGGTCTCACTTTCTTGTGAGAGTGAAATGACACAAGTTGTATCATTTAAAAGGACAAACAATTTTCCCTTTAATATATGTCAAATTGTTACTTCTTTGAATAAATGAGCAATACTTATTGGGCCAGAGTTGTGATCTATGATGCACGGACACAGACACGGGACACGACACGACACACCGACACATTAATTCTAAAAAATGTCATATTTGTACACGTTGGGACACGTCTTGATATTAAATAAAATTTTTAATATATATAATATAAGTTATATTTAATACATATAAGAGTCCATAATAAGTCATATAACCAATCAAATATTTAAATTTCATAACATAAATATAAATATAAATAATTTTTCGTACTTTGTTAATTTTTCATGTCAAATTTTATAACAGAAAAAAATTAATTTATAAATTATTTCTTTTATATTTAGTTAACAAAATAAAATTAAGATTAAAAAAAAAAACATGTCCGAGCGTGTCCTAGCGTAGATCGTGTGTCGAAAAAAGTTGATCGCGTGTCGGAATGTGTCGGAGAGTTGACCGCATGTCCCCAAATGTTGACCACGTGTCAGACGCGTGTCCGAGCGTGTCAGACGCGTGTCCGAGCGTGTCAGAGCGTGTCCGTGTCGGACACGTGTCCGATACTCAAATTTTTTTTGGATGAGCGTGTCCGCGCTTTACTGGTTGTGATTGACTTCAAATTTTTTGAATAAATTATTGGGCAATGTGCAATAGCTCAACTATTAGTGTATCACTATAAATAATTAACCTAAAATAACTCTTTATCGATTAATCCACATTTTTATGGTTGAAGATAGGGGTGTAAATGAGTCATGTCAAGCCAAGCTTTAGCCTAAATGGGCTAAACTTGTGTAAATTATTTCAAGTTTGGCTTGACTTGATAGCCTTATACAAGCCAAATTCTAAGCTTGGTCTGACTTATTTTTAAAAAATACAAGGCTTGACTTGGCTTATCAAGCTTACCAAGATTCAAAAATGGCATCTTGCACTTCATATATATGTTATAATTATTTTGTTTATTTTGTATGTTTAACTTGGTGGACTATATTTATTTTCTATGCATAAAACAACCAAAAATATTAACAATTTAACTGTTGGTAGAAATCAAAAACAAAAAAATGGCAAGAAAGTAGAATTTTTAGTTGCTTAAAAGATATATAGATGCATACAACATCCGTAAGTCAAATAATATATTATTTTAATAGAAATTTTGGAAAAAAGTAAATTTGCCAATGAGACAAAAAAGAGCAAAAAATACAAAGAATGAGGACTTACTATCAGTTGCAAAAATCTTGAGAGTTGATGGTGAGCGATGAATGGTTTGAAAGAAAAGAAGAGTTGAGAAAGGTGGCAAATGAGAGAATGGAGAAGAGAGGTGATAGCGAAGGAATTTAATATAAAAAAGTATATGTTTGCCAAGAAATTAAAAAAATCAAAAGATATTATTTTATTATAAAATAACAAGATATTATTTTATTAAAAAGTATCAAAATATTAATTTATTAAAATATAATAAGATATTATGTTATTAAAAATAAAATAATATATTATTTATGGAAAAATATAAATTGGGTTTGGAGGCTTAGAGGTCAAGCTTGCTAAAATTGGCTAGTGGCTTAATTTCTAAATAAGTTTTTTGATGGGTTCAAGCCTATATAACCATGTCAAAAACAGGTGAAGCTATAGACCATGATAAGCCACTTTACCATTTATATCGTTGAAAATATATAATTTTAAGTGCTCAATACAAGCATGCATTAAGAAACATTACAACAAAATGGACACTTGCCGTCGGATAACCAATCAATATAACTAGCTTCATAATTGCATCTCAAGGATTTAAGAAATTGATATCATATCAATTTAAATCCAGTTCTTAGATTCTTTCCTCAAACTTAGCCAGATATTTTCCGATTCCATTATCTACAAATTTGTCAGCATCTACTTTAGATGTATGGGTTCGCCAAAATAGCTATGGTGGAGCATGTCAATGCAACTTGCAATTGATATGATAAAGATATTTCGAAATAAGGGGTTTCTTTTTGTTTTTTGTTTTTTTAGTTCAAGACATATTTTGGAAATTTCGTTCTTCCCTTGCTTATTCTTAAAGCAACTAATTAAAATCATTGCGCTGAGAAAAAACGTATTTTATTACTTTTATTTGGATATAGTATCACAGTTACCTGCTGACGTGGAGGCTTCTACTGATAGTTAAAGACTAGTTAATCTGTTATTTGTTAGTTGTTAGTTAAAGTCTGTTAATGTTAGTTATCAGTTGTAGTATAAATGACTGACTTTGTATTCAGTAAATTCATTCAATAAGAAAATGTCTTTCTTCTACTTTCGTGATATTCTTTGCTTCTAATGATCTGCAATTATCTGGTTTTGCGGACTCCGACTGGACTTGTTGCCCTGACACGCGAAGATCAATCATAGGACTATGCACCTTCCTTGGCAATTCCTTAGTATCGTGGAGGTCAAAGAAACAGCACACTGTTTCACGGTCATCCAGTGAAGCAGAATATCGTGCCCTTGCCTCCATCACCTGCGAGATACAATGGTTACAATATTTGTTACATGATTTACATATCAGCACTCCTAAGCCAGCTTCTGTTTTTTGTGATAATCAATCTGCTATATATCTTGCCAAAAATCCAGCTTTCCATGAGAGATCAAAACATATAGAGATTGACTGCCACATTGTCAGAGAAAAACTTCAAGCTGGACTCCTCCATCTTCTCCCTGTTACTTCTTCTAAGCAGTTAGCAGATATATTCACTAAGCCCCTTCATCCCCAGCAGTTCCACTTGCTTCTTTCTGGTCTTGGTCTTCGAAATATCCATAATCCAGCTTGTGGGGGGTATCACAGTTACCTGCTGACGTGGAGGCTTCTACTGATAGTTAAAGACTAGTTAATCTGTTATTTGTTAGTTGTTAGTTAAAGTCTGTTAATGTTAGTTATCAGTTGTAGTATAAATGACTGACTTTGTATTCAGTAAATTCATTCAATAAGAAAATGTCTTTCTTCTACTTTCGTGATATATAGCCTTAATTAAGCACACTTCTAGACTTTTAGTTGTATGACATTAATTTAAAGAAACGGCTCATAAAAAAGAATAGTATTCAAATGCACATAAATATTCAAGAGTAAATACCCTTTTTGGTCCTCAGCAAATTTTACGATGCCCGATTTAGTCCCTAGCAAATAAAAAGGCCCATTGTGGTCCCTAAGAAATTCAAAATGGACCAATTTAGTTAAAATCGTGATCCCTCACAATTTCAAAAAAGGCCCATATTAGTCCTCAAAAGGACTAAAATGGGTTCATTTTGTATTTTTTAGGGACCACGATGAGCTTTTTTATTTGCTAGGGACTAAAACGGGCATCGTAAAATTTGCTGAGGACCAAAAAGAGTATTTACTCAATACTTAATTTCTATTGATTATTTTATTTTTATTATAAAATAAAGATAAATGAAATAGAAATTTGGAGAGAAAGATCAAAACAAGAATAATGTTAAATATCAAAGTTCAGTTCTTTAAGAATTTTTCTTTCTTCTTATCTCATCTTCGAATAAAAACAAATTTGAAAAAGTGTTAAATTTTGTTACAAAAGTGGAAAAATATTATACCCACTTGGATACAACAGTGGTACCAAAGATTTATCCCTCATCTTCACAAGAAGACACCTCTTTTTTTCTTTTCTTTTTTAATAGAAGAAGACACGTCTTTATATAGGAATGAAGGAGGAAGAGATTACAAATGTACATAACCTATAATTTAAAACTCCACTATTTAGGAATGATAGAAGGTTATAACCACAAATACATAAAATGACACATAATAAATCCTAGTTAGACATTTACAATGTAAACATTGGGATATTCAAGTGTGATGAAGTCTCATATTGGTTGGTAATGGGCTAAGTGAAAACCATATTAGTGGATGGATCCATAAATCCAAATACTCAATACCTTAATATTTTGAGTTGAGACATAGTGTTGAAGCCACTTGATATGGTTAGTCTAAATTAGCCTATTGGTGGTGATCCCTTGTCATGGGCTACCCTTGACCCGTCTGACAGTGATATTAGAGCTGGGTTCGACATGGGCTATCCAAGAACTCAATGCCTTAAGATTTTGAGTTGAATATGGTGTCGAGCTTACCTGATATAATTAGTTTAGCTTAGCTCATTGATGATGATCTCTTACCATGGGCTTCCCCTAGCTTGCTTGAGCCTAACACATGTGTTTTAGAAAAGTTTTGGAACTAAAAAATTCAGTGGGAGAAAAGTTGTTTCATAAGTTAGGATGTTTTAGAAAAGTTGTTTACCCTAGGATGCAATCTGTTTTACCTTATTGATGCAGCATTAATTTCTAACTTCTTGTTACTCCTTATTGAGGCATTTTCCCCCACTCTTTTTCTTATTTTCATGCTGTAAAATATACCTAACTTCTTTATTCACAAAGAAAACAAAAAATTAAATTTACCGAATTTAAAATCTAACTAGCTAGCAAAACATGTTCCTCTTTTTTATTAAATTCCTAGATGATGCATGTGATTACACATGTAGCAAAAAGAAAATAAAAGAGCAGTACAACCAAGATGTTTTTCCTTCTTCTAAATCAAAACTATTACAAGTTATGATCTAGTCTTCATCCTACTGTTCTTGGTTTGAGGGGTTGTCTTCCATGTTTTCGTCTTTTTGCTCAACCTCCTCTTCCATTTCTTCTTCTTTTTCTCCTTCATCATCACTCCCTTACTGTATCGGCATTGCTGCATCAGAGGCTTGGGGTGCAAAATTGAGGAATCCCAACTGGCTTAAGATGAAATTGTCCATATCTTTCAACTTGTTCATCACAAGTTCTCTTGTCTCCAGTTGGTCTTTCTCTATCTTCTTTAGCCTCTCATCAATCTTCTCCCAGATTTCAGCACCTTCAGCAGGTGGTGTTGTGTCTTCATTTTTCTGGGGAGTTGCAGTAGCACTGTTTTGTGCTATCTCTTCAGCTTTCTTCGATATTCTCTTTGCAGCAGCAGGGGAGATTTCTCCATTCATCTTAATTTTCTCTTCTTCCTCTCCAATTGGTACCTTGGCTTCCCTGCACAAACGAGTTATTAAACATGAAAACCACAAGTAACCACTACCATCCTTGGCACAAGCCAAGATTTCAGAATGTATAATTCGGCCTACATCAAGAGGCCTTCCATCCAACAAACAACAGAGCAAGATTGCTCTGTCTTTTGAAACTGTCTCAGTGTGAGACGTGGGCATCAATCTGTTTTTCAGAAAATGATACCACACTCTAGCTTTAGGCTTGAGTATGGTTCTTGAAAATGACATATGTTGTTGAGGTGTAATGGTCCACTCGGTCCCTGGCCTACATCATTCTTCTAGCTTGCAATTCTTCTTGATCTGAGGTGTTCTTCCACTCATAGAACTCGTCCACAACCTTGGGCAAGTCATAAATTTTCTGAATAGCAGCAACACTAAATGGTACAGCCTTCCTTCTCACTTCCACCTTCGAAGGTTTTCCTTGGGGCATATTGGCATAAAACTCTCGGACAATGGGGAGTACACCATCTTGCTCATGTAAACAAAAGTTTCTCCATTGGTGAGCCTCGATGATGACCGAAATGTAGAATGGGTAGGCATTAGAGTCAAGAGATTCTTTGACAAAACGGTGTCCATTTGAGCATGATCTCATGCCTCTGCATTGCTCTTTCGGTGGAGAAAGAGGGGACTGGTTCTGATTGAGAGCTGCTCCCACTGGTCCTTGCCCTAATTTTTCCACTTCGAGTGCTTGGGGTCTCCATTGTTCCACTCCAAACTCAGTTTGGTTTCCTCGGGTGAAAGAAAAAAAGAAAAGAGGTTGGGGGACTCCAAACTCAAGCCTTTGTTGTGGCTTGAGTTTTTGCAAGAATTTTTCTTGAAGATGGAATTGGAAGAGAGAAATTTTTACTCAAAAAATCAGTACAAACACGATAATGAAGGTAGAAAAACATGGAACCTGGCTTTTGCATTGGGGTAAATATGCACAAGGGGTCACAACGGTTCACTGTTGATGGCTGGGTGAATTGGACGGTGCTACATCAGGATGTGTGTACAAGTCTTCCAGCTGTGTCGTTTCATCCCTTCCTTGAATTTTCAACTGTTGCATTGTTACAGCGTCACTGATGATGTGGCAGCTTCTGAAAAAGTTACTGTTGGGCCTGCTGTACATCCTCTTGTCTTTAGTTGCTGCATCTAAATTGGGCCCAAAGCTTGCTTGGCCCGATTCTTTTATTCCAAACTAATTGCTATGGGTTTTAATTTCCCATGACCTTGTGCTGCAGCCCGAGTTCCTCTGTTTTTATTTAATGGGTATCAACACCCTTTTTCTCCCTGCAAAACATCTTAATTAAAAAGAACATGAAACTAACTTATCATAATTCTAATAATTGAAAATACGAAATTTAATACTTGCAATAATTTAAAATACTGAAATTAAAATGCATCTAATTTAAAAACTTCATAATTAAACTTTCCCAAAAGTGCTTGTGTTATAGTCTTCAACCTGACTTCTTCCTCATTAGATTCAATTTGGCTCAATCAATGAGATAATGGTTGTCTCCTTGATATTTTGATCTCCCCAATAATGCTTCAACCTCTGTCCGTTAACCTTGAATGTGCTCCCATCTTTTTCATTCATAATTTCAATAGCTCCATAGGGATACACATGTGCAACCTTGAAGGGTCATGTCCACCTTGATTTGAGCTTGTCTGGAAAGAGCTTGAGCCTTGAATTGAATAGTAGAACTTGTTGACCTTGCTCAAATACCCTTGGCAGGATCTTATTATCATGTCATTTCTTCATATTTTCCTTATAAAGTTTGGCATTTTCATATGCATTCATCCTAAACTCATCCAGTTCATTTAGCTGTAGCATTCTCTTTTGTCCAGCTGCTTGTTCGTCCAGATTCAGCTTTGATATAGCCCAGTATGCTTTATGCTCTAACTCAACAGGTAGGTGACATGCCTTGCCATAGACAATTCGGTATGGAGATGCACCTAATGCTGTTTTGTAAGCAGTCCTATATGCCCATAGTGAGTCATCCAACCTGAATGACCAATCCTTCTTCGAAGGGTTTACCACCTTCTCCGAGATCCTCTTGATTTCTCTATTGGACACTTCTACTTGCCTACTGGTTTGAGGGTGGTATGTTGTAGCAATCTTGTGCTTCACTCCATATTTGGCCAAAAGATGTTCAAATTGCTTGCTGCAAAAATGGCTTCCTTCATCACTTATGATTGCTCTTGGTGTGCCAAACCTTGTGAAGATATTCTTTTTGAGGAACTTACAAACCACATTGGAGTCGTTGGTGGGTAATGCTGTTGCTTCTACCCATTTAGAGACGTAGTCCACTGCCACCAAGATATATTGATTTCGAAATGAAGGTGGGAATGGTCCCATGAAATCCAGCCCCCAAACGTCAAATAGTTCAACTTCCAAGATAGGGCTGAGAGGTATTTCATGTCTCCTTGATACATTTCCGGTTCTTTGGCACCTATCACAACTTGAAACAAATATATGTGAGTCTTTAAATAAAGAGGGCCAGTAAAAACCTGATTGCAGCACTTTTGCTGCTGTTCTGACTCCAGCATAGTGGCCACCATAGGGAGACGAGTGACAATGTTCAAGTATAGATTGCATCTCCACTTCTGGCACACATCTTCTTAAATAAGTATGGTTCATCCCAAAGATAGTACTTACAGTCATGGATGAACCTCTTTCTTTGCTGTGAGTTCTTATGATTTGGCATTATTCCACTCACCAGAAAGTTTGCTATATCAGCATACCATGGTGCTATAGCATAGTCAATAGCAAACAACTGTTCATCTGGGAATTCATCCTTCACTGGTTCTTCATCAACGTCTGACCTTCCATCATCTAGCCTTGATAGGTGGTCTGCAACTTGGTTCTCTGTGCCTTTTTTATCTTTAATCTCCAAATCAAACTCCTGAAGTAAAAGAATCCACCTTATCAACCTTGCTTTGAGTCCTTTTTCTCCACCAAATATTTGATGGATGTATGGTCAGTAAAAACAGCCACTTTAGCACCAAATAAATAAGATCTAAATTTTTCAAATGCAAAAACAACAGATAAAAGTTCTTTTTCAGTGACTGTATAATTAAATTGTGCCCCTGTAAACGTTTTGCTAGCATAATAGATAAGATGAAATATCCTATTCTTTCTTTGACCAAGTACTACACCAATGGCATATCACTAGCATCACACATGATTTCAAATGGTGAAGTCCAATCGGGTGCAACAATTATGGGTGCTGTAATAAGCTTCTGCTTCAATTCTTCAAATGCTGCCTTGAATTGATCATCAATTATGAATGGGGTGTTCTGCTCTAGCAATCTGCATAGAGGTCTGGAAATTTTTGAGAAGTCCTTGATGAACCTCCTATAGAATCCATCATGCCCCAAAAAGCTTTTAATTCCTTTGACATTAACGGGTATGGGCAGCTTCTCAATCGCGGATATCTTTGCTCTATCAACTTCTAGTCCATCCTTTGATACTTTGTGACCCAAGACTATACCTTCTTTGACCATGGAATGGCATTTCTCCCAATTCAGCACTAGGTTAGTCTCTTCACATCTCTTAAGTACCTTTGATAAATTCTTAAGACAAGACTCAAATGATTCTCCAAAAGCCGAGAAATCATCCATGAATATTTCCAAAAAATTGTCCACCATATCTGTGAATATTGCCATCATACACCTTTGGAAGGTTGCTGGTGCATTGCATAATCCAAATGGCATCCTTCTAAAGGTAAAGGTTCCATACGGGCAAGTAAATGTGGTCTTGTCTTGATCTTCTGGTGCTACAGCAATCTAGTTGTAGCCCGAATATCCATCTAAAAAGCAATATAACTC